>NC_037331.1:54352500-54655694 GCF_002263795.3 Bos taurus
TCTCT
Organism: Bos taurus; assembly: GCF_002263795.3. Taxonomy (NCBI): domain Eukaryota; kingdom Metazoa; phylum Chordata; class Mammalia; order Artiodactyla; family Bovidae; genus Bos; species Bos taurus. The sequence goes on from NC_037331.1 coordinate 54,352,506, forward strand.
AATGAACTTCCATATCAGAGAAGGTTTGGTATTTAATACTGCTGTGAAAAGAAAGAGCTACAAATCAGAATGGGCTATGAAAGAAAATGCCTACAAATCTTGATGAGATTAGCACCTCTGAGAATTAATATCCTAATAAAAATGATGTCTGGTACCTTGAAGAGTTAACTTCCAACCTTTGCAAATATAATGCACTGTGTCAAGAGCAGGGAAATCACTTGACAAGGTTAAAAGGTCAGGGAAGAATTTTTAATTTTTCTCCCAAGCTAGAAAATTATACTTTTTACACCTGCTTATCATAAATCCATGTCAGAATATACAAACTTCAACATAATTAACACAATTAACAAATTTCTAACATTACTTTCTGTGGTACATACATTCTACATTATTTTTACAAAAGGAAAATTAGAAACAACTTCACAGTAAAATAATGTAAAATGACAGCATGTAACATTTGTTCATCAATTCTAGTATTTCCCTTTCCTCCCCCACAGCAATCTATGGCAACAGAGTAAAATCTTCAGTCATTTTGCAAATCCTGAGGTGCCAGTTTTATCACATCCACTAACCTTTTAAAGAGATACAGTAAATAAGAATCTCCTTCTACCCTCTCTTCCTCCCTGATTGTGTTCTCCCACTTCTATTTATGTCAAAGTTGAACAGGACCATAACCCACAAACATTGGTCAAAGTTTCCAGCAAACTCTGTTTGTATTACTACTTGACAATTTATTTCCCATAAGCAATAAAGTCTATAAACAAATGATAATTGCTTTTTTTTTCTCCTAAAGAAAGCATTTCAATCATTTATGTTGTTCTACAGCAAGTGAAGATCCCATAAGCAAGTTCTGTTCTGTGGATCAATCAGCTCCAAACCAAAGTAGACATGTTGTTGACTCCAGTGCCTACAAATCCTGCTGCAGGCTCACCAGACGATGAAAACTGAGGTATGCAGTGGGGGGCCCCACACGGCATTCGGTAGCTTCTGGGCATGTCAAACTTCACAACTACCCTACAGTCAATGACAGCAAACACCTTCCCTGTTCTTGCCTCCAAACATAAACTTGCCTCTCTACCCTCCCTCTGAATTACGGGCAGTCTTCCAGAAACAAAGCCCCAGACAGAAGCAACCTCCCATGACTACACAACAGAAATCACAGTTGTCTTTTTGCTGGATTTTATTTAATGTAGGCAATGTTCCAGACTTATTTATAGCTACAAGAGACTGTTACCTCTTGTTTAATAAAATGACAAAACAACAGATTTGCATATGCAAAAGCAGGTGCTGTAACAGGTTTGACACTCTTGACCTAAAGCATGTACAAGAGGTTTATCTGTAACAGCAGTCTCAAAGGTACTGGTGCTCTGATGGGCAGTCAAAACTCCACTATCTGTAGATGCATTTGCTCAAAATGACAATATGAATAAAAACTGATCGATAGACCTTCCCTGTCTTTGTCCATGCACTGAAATCCCAAGATGTGTATATATTGGGCTATTTTATCTATCAGTCCTAGATAACTAAAATAGGAATGTCGACATGCAAAAGTAACGTGTTCAATTGATCATTTCAGAACAGTTCCTTTCACCATGATGACATACTGTGAGAAACTAGGTACTGAATTTTAATCATAGTATTATTTTACAAAGCAAAATTTTCACAGGATTAATAATTTTAGTTGCTCTAATAATGACCTAAATAACTACTCTATTGGATTTCTGCTACCCTAATTGTTTTTCTTAACTATTTTTACATTCAAGGTATAATTTTAGACCTTAAAAATATTGAAATTGTAGGCACAAGTATCTTAATCTCTCTTATTCTGCACTTCAATTTCAAGATATACATTTTTCTGAGATTCTGAGATTACAATTTTTTGTTAAGAGGCTACTTTTTCCCTTGCACGTTAAGGTAAAGAACCCAAATCTGAACATGACCCCTTACTGAACAGAATGACTTGTTTTTGAGTTATATTTGCAGACGGTAGTACCATATGCCCCAAGCTCCAAGTTGGATGCTCTTTCTACGGTTTAATTTGCTTGTCAAAAGATGTTAAAATCACAAACCTACAATGTCTAGATAAACTTAATATCACATATAAAAAAAAAAACAATTTCCCTCACTTTCTTTAGAAATAACAAATAACAAATTAACCTAAAATACATGCAAAAGGTTTGTAAAGTTCAAACAACTTCTAAATTATAAATAAAATGACCTGGTGCCACATGACTGAAAAAAGAAAATCACACACACACACACATATATGAGTTTAAATTACTTATTAAAAGCCAAAATCTTGTCTCTTTTTTGAAGGAACTGAAGTAGCATGAAGTGCACAATTTTCAAGCTGAGTTAGAAATAAATTACTTTAAAAAAAAAAGAAATAAATTACTTTTAAAGAAGAAGTTTCAGAAAAAACTAATTTAAACCAAACCACAATTCATTATAAAATAAATCTTTCAAATTTGACTGAAATACATTCATTTATTTTAAATATTTTTGTAATTTCTATTTTATATCTTTGAAATTTTGTTTTAACATCAAGGAACCTTAAAATTTTGCTGCAATATTCTTTTGTTTGTAATTTTCTTTTTTCTTTTTCTTATAATGGAGAGATGGCATCATGGGAAGGAAGAAAGTCTACACCTGCAGGCAATTTGTTTAAAATTTTTCTCTTGTTGCTTAAACACTTAAGAATTAAATACCATTTAGAGAAAAACACAAGGGCATCCAGTGGCTGTTTCTCATAACTGACATGAGACATCATCATGACCCCTTCAAAAGCCTTTCCAAATTTTTCAAAACTAAAATTATTTACTCAATAAGTCATAACTACCTTTTGTGAGCCATAGTAATCCATCATGTGAATAAATATTTAGACAATATTTTAAATGTGTGCAATGTACTTGACAGAATTACAACTGTCCTATAAATAGAATCTGATCAAAAACATTCTGCTTGTACAATAAAAGCCCAGCTAGAAACACAGTCAAGGAGAGAAAACTGACATCTAGGAAAACTTCCACAGTGGAAAGTGACCATCAGTGACATAAACCACTGTAGTTTTAAGAAGTTTTAAAAGTTCTTTTTGTTGAAGTAGATCTCATATAAAGAAGATATACCTACCTCAGGCAGATATTAACAAAACTTCTTAAAATGTACCACTTGTAAATAAAGATAACATATCTATTCAATAAGTAGCATTATACAACAGGGAAAAACCACAAAGTAGCACTATACATACTGACTGACAGGGAGCAAATTCCAAGGTACACTATTAAGCGAAAAAAGCAGGCTACATCAAAGCACATATGTTCATATTACCATTTATGAAAAAGTGACATATAAAGATACATACATCTTTATAACAGACATCAACTATTTCTAGAAGAATACTAAGAAACTGGTGTGACTGATTCCTGAAAAGTGGAAATGGATACTTAAGGCATTGCTTCTCAAACTTTTTCGTGACTACATACACATTAAAAGCAATACCAATTACATGGCACATTGGGACAACCAGAGTGCCATCTGTCACAGGCCCCACCTTGCTTAGCTGGAGTCAAAAACATATCTCATCATATCCTTAAAGTAATTGAGATATAGTAGGCTATGAGATACTATGTATTACCAGTTTTTAATAATTGAACAAGACAAACTGACCAAATGATATCATCTACTCAATCTTTTTGCAGTTTATTTTTTTTTAAACTTTACAAATTGTATTAGTTTTGCCAAATATCAAAATGAATCCGCCACAGGTATACATGTGTTCCCCATCCTGAACCCTCCTCCCACCTCCCTCCCCAAACTTTATGGAGAAGGCAATGGCACCCCACTCCAGTGCTCTTGCCTGGAAAATCCCATGGACAGAAGAGCCTGGTAGGCTGAAGTCCATGGGGTCGCAAAGAGTCGGACACGACTGAGCGACTTCACTTTCACTTTTCACTTTCATGCATTGGAGAAGGAAATGGCAACCCACTCCAGTGTTCTTGCCTGGAGAATCCCAGGGACGGGGAAGCCTGGTGGGCTGCCGTCTCTGGGGTCGCACAGAATCGGACACGACTGAAGTTACTTAGCAGCAGCAGCAGCAGCACTTTTAATTGCACATTAAATGTTACTCAAATAATCGCTCAATTTTTCTAGTTTTAAAATGCTGCTGATTATAATATTTATAGAGTAACACCAGGAGTCTTCAAATCAGAGTTCCTTGCATTATGTTACACTATGATATGTTTACTATATCTTGAGCATTTCAAAAATTTTAAAGGAAATTATTTTTTCAATCAAGAAAATGGTACTAAAATTCAGTCGAATTGTATCCATTACTCTGCTATATTTTATTTTGATTTTTAACACGTATAAAGCAGGTAAGCAAAAGTCCCATTTGTTAGCTTATGAAGCTCCAGCTTTTATTTTTGACTGAAAAAGGTAGAAACAATTTATCATTTTATTACTTTAATCAATGCAATTTGTTAGATTAAAAATACTTAAAATATAGAGGAAATTAATAATAATAGAATAAATTCTTGGTGGGAGTTAAACAGCTACTGTTGCTGATGTTATTTTAACCTCAGTAAATAGTAGATGTATGCTAGACAGGACTTTTTTGTAAAGAAAGTATGTTGTACATTTCAGAAGGACATTTTAGTTGGTTTTCACACCGAACTATATAATAGCTTTTTGTTTCATTAGTTTGTATTAAAAAGTTTATGCTAAGAACCACACTTGCATACACCTGGCGATTTTTTTACTTATGATAATATGTCAGATGATGGAGGTGTTTCAAGGAAAAAGAAGTCAAGATCACTTTTCAGAAAAGTCACAGGTAAAAGATTAGGACTCAGGGTGGGGGGAACAAGAGGAAACTATGTATGATTGGGAAAAAAGTGGACTCAACACTTTCCCCAATGGGATAAAATAAGGAGGATCCAGTGGCACTGAAATATTTCAGGAGTTTTTATTACTGACTCCCATTCTGCCTGTAACACCCAATCATTCAGGCAAAAATATTTGCATGTGCACCATGTCTAGATGCTGTGTTCAGCACTAGGAATTCAGTGATGTTGCCCCACAAGCTGTATAAAAGACTTGGATAGGAGATTGAACAGAAAACAGTCGCTGTCAAATATTAATTAGACAAGAATTAGCAATGGACCACGCAGAAGCATGGCCTAGAGGAGCAACGCCACATCCAAGGAGCGGTGGCTGCACAGGCACAGGAGGGCAGAGAGGAGCTACTCCACGCTCAAGGTCAGGAGGGGCAGCCATGAGGAGATACCCCTTGTCCAAGATAAGGAGCAGCGGAGCACTTCACTGGAGCAGCTGTGAAGAGATACCCGACGTCCAAGGTAAGATAAACCCAAGTAAGATGGTAGGTGTCGTGAGAGGGCATCAGCGGGCACACACACTGAAATCATAATCACTGAAAACTAGTCAATCTGATCACACGAACCACAGCCGTGTCTAACTCAATGAAACTAAGCCATGCCATGTGGGGCCACCCAAGATGGGAGGGTCATGGTGGAGAATTCTGACAAAATGTGGTCCACTGGAGAAGGGAATGGCAAACCACTTCAGTATTCTTGTCTTGAGAACCCTGTGAACAGCATGAAAAGGCAAAATGATAGGATACTGGAAGAGGAACTCCACAGTTTAGTAGGTGCCCAATATGCTACTGGAGATCAGTGGAGAAATAACTCCAGAAAGAATGAAGGGATGGAGCCAAAGCAAAAACAATACCCAGCTGTGGATGTGACTGGTGATAGAAGCAAGGTCCGATGCTGTAAAGAGCAATACTGCATAGGAACCTGGAATGTCAGGTCCATGAATCAAGGCAAATTGGAAGTGGTCAAACAGGAGATGGCAAGAGTGAACGTCGACATTCTAGGAATCAGCAAACTAAAATGGATGGAATGGGTGAATTAAACTCAGATGACCATTATATCTACTACTGCGGGCAGGAATCCCTCAGAAGAAATGGCGTAGCCATCATGGTCAACAAAAGAGTCCTAAATGCAGTACTTGGATGCAATGTCAAAAACGACAGAAAGATCTCTGTTCGTTTCCAAGGCAAACCATTCAATATCACAGTTATCCAAGTCTATGCCCCAACCAGTAACGCTGAAGAAGCTGAACTTGAACGGTTCTATGAAGACCTACAAGACCTTTTAGAACTAACACCCAAAAAAGATGTCCTTTGCATTATAGGGGACTGGAATGCAAAAGCAGGAAGTCAAGAAACACCTGGGGTAACAGGTAAATTTGGCCTTGGAATACGGAATGAAGCAGGGCAAAGGCTAACAGAGTTTTGCCAAGAGAACGCACTCATCATAGCAAACACCCTCTTCCAACAACACATGAGAAGACTCTACACATGGACATCACCAGATGGTCAACACCAAAATCAGATTGATTACATTCTTTGAAGCCAAAGATGGAGAAACTCTATACAGTCAGCAAAAACAAGACCGGGAGCTGACTATGGCTCAGATCATGAACTCCTTATTGCCAAATTCAGACTTAAATTGAAGAAAGTAGGGAAAACCACTAGACCATTCAGGTATGACCTAAATCAAATCCCTTATGATTATACAGTGGAAGTGAGAAATAGATTTAAGGAACTAGATCTGATAGAGTGCCTGATGAACTATGGAATGAGGTTCGTGACACTGTACAAGAGACAGGGATCAAGACCATTCCCATGGAAAAGAAATGCAAAAAAGCAAAATGGCTGTCTGGGGAGGCCTTACAAATAGCTGTGAAAAGAACAGAAGAAAAAAGCAAAGGAGAAAAGGAAACATACAAGCATCTGAATGCAGAGTTCCAAAGAATAGGAAGGAGAGATAAGAAAGCCTTACTCAGGGATCAATGCAAAGAAATAGAGAAAAACAATAGAATGGGAAAGACAAGAGATCTCTTCAAGAAAATTAGAGATACCAAGGGAACATTTCATGGAAAGATGGGCTCGATGAAGGACAGAAATGGTATGGACCTAACAGAAGCAGAATATATTAAGAAGAGGTGGCAAGAATACACAGAAGAATTGTACAAAAAAGATCTTCAAGACCAAGATAATCACAATGGTGTGATCACTCACCTAGAGCCAGACATCCTGGAATGTGAAGTCAAGTGGGCCTTAGAAAGCATCACTATGAACAAAGCTAGTGGAGGTGATGGAATTCCAATTGAGCTATTTAAAATCCTGAAAGATGATGCTGTGAAAGTGCTGCACTCAATATGCCAGCACATTTGGAAAACTCAGCAGCGGCCACAGGACTGGAAAAGGGCAGTTTTCATTCCAATCCCAAAGAAAGGCAAAGCCAAAGAATGCTCAAACTACTACACAATTGCACTCATCTCACATGCTAGTAAAGTAATGTTGAAAATTCTCCAAGCCAGGCTTCAGTAATACGTGAACCGTGAACTTCCAGATGGTCAAGCTGGTTTTAGAAAAGGCAGAGGAATCAGAGATCAAATTACCAACATCTGCTGGATCATTGAAAAAGCAAGAGAGTTCCAGAAAAACAACAATTTCTGCTTTATTGACTATGCCAAAGCCTTTGACTGTGTGGATCACAATAAACTGTGGAAAATTCTTCAAGAGATGGGAATACCAGACCACCTGACCTGCTTCTTAAGAAACCTATATGCAGGTCAGGAAGCAACAGTTAGAACTGGACATGGAACAACAGACTGGTTCCAAATAGGAGGAGTACATCAAGGCTGTATATTATCACCCTGCTTATTTAACTTATATGCAGAGTACATCATGAGAAACGCTGGGCTGGAAGATGCACAAGCTGGAATCAAGATTACCGGGAGAAATATTAATAACCTCAGATATGCAGATGACACCACCCTTATAGCAGAAAGTGAAGAGGAACTAAAAAGCCTTTTGATGAAAGTGAAAGAGGAGAGTGAAAAAGTTGGCTTAAAGTTCAACATTCAGAAAACTAAGATCACGTCATCTGGTCCCATCACTTCATGGGAAATAGATAGGGAAACAGTGTCAGACTTTATTTTTTGGGACTCCAAAATCACTGCAGATGGTGACTGCAGCCATGAGATTAAAAGACGCTTACTCCTTGGAAGGAAAATTATGACCAACCTAGATAGCATATTAAAAAGGAGAGACATTATTTTGCCAACAAAGGTCCATCTAGTCAAGGCTATGGTTTTTCCAGTGGTCACGTATGGATGTGAGAGTTGGACTGTGAAGAAAGCTGAGGGCCGACAAATTGATGCTTTTGAACTGTGGTGCTGGAGAAGACTCTTGAGAGTCCCTTGGACTGCAAGGAGATCCAACCAGTCCATTCTAAAGGAGATCAGTCCTGGGTCTTCACTGGAAGGACTGATGCTAAGGCTGAAACTCCAATACTTTGGCCACCTCATGCAAAGAGTTGAATCTTTGGAAAAAACTCTGATGCTGGGAGGGACTGGGGGCAGGAGGAGAAGGGGACAAAGGAGGATGAGATGGCTGGATGGCATCGCCGACTGGATGGACGTGAGTTTTAGTTAACTCCAGGAGTTGGTGATAGGGAGGCATGGCATGCTGCGGTTCATGGGGTCCCAAAGAGTGGGACACAGCTGAGCGACTGACCTGAACTGAACTGAAAAGGCATAAGAATGAATAAAAAGTAGTAATCCAATCAAGAAGAAATGAAAATCTGAAAGTGGGGTGTAACAAAGACGATGAAGCAAAGAGGACATATCTGATGGACATTTATATTAGTATCTGTTTCACTTTGTCATTAATTAAAAGGAAAACTAAAAATGACTCAGATTTTTTTGGTTTGGTTGTATGTTGTAGATACCACAACAAAAGCAGTCTAGTAGGATTTATCCTGTGGTAGCAGCCGGGAAGATTACCAATGATGCCAACCTCTGCTTCCTCTGTCCCATACAATCCCCTCCCCTGAAGTGTGGGTGGGATCTAGTGCCTTGCTTCTAAGGAGCTTGTTGTTGTTGTTTATTCGCTAAGTTGTGTTGTGACTCTTTTGCAACCCCATGGACTATAGCCCACCCGGTTCCTCTGTCCATGGGATTTCCCAGGCACAAATATTGGAGAGGGAATATGCAAAATGGTGGCATCTCATTTCTATAATTAAGTTTCAAAATAACTCTGATTTCCATTTTTTCACTCTAAGTGCTCACGCTGATGAAAGCCAGTTGCCATGTTGTGAGTTATCCTATGCTTAGGCCCAGGTGAGGGTCCAAATGACAGGTCCAGATCTTTTGTGTGAACAGCAGAAAAATACTGAGGAAATAGTCTCCCAATATTTAAAAGCTATAATCAGGTTCAACAAAGGAGTTACTTACACAAATGATGAATTAGTTACATTTGTTATTTCACGCATATCTTTCCCCTAAAAGTAAGCAAACTTCATTCATCAGTTGCAAACATAAGCTGGCCATTGATACAAGAGTTCAGCAAAAATCTATGAAAACTTTCAAAACATTTGACAGAGCACTTGAGTTTTCTTGAGGTAAGAATAAAGTGCTTTATAGTAGCAAAGCATCGTTCTTTATATATGTATGTGTTGCTGGCTTTGTATGTGTTTATATCTGACACTGGATAGTTTCTGTAGAGTGGTGAGTTTCATCTGCTTTATATCCAAAGAGTAAGAGAAAGTAAGCCTTGTACCTCCTGCTGCAAAGTCACTTCAGTTCCTTCTCCAATGCATGAAGGTGAAAAGTGAAAGTGAAGTCGCTCAGTCGTGTCAGACTCTTAACAACCCCATGGACTGCAGCCCACCAGGCTCCTCAGTCCATGGGATTTTCCAGGCAAAAGTACTGGAGTGGGGTGCCATTGCCTTCTCCTAGACTTAGGCAATTTATCTGGATTCAGAAACCAATTCATTCATTTTTGGTGGTGCATCTTCTGAAGCAGATACTATGTAACCCTACTGTTTGTTCCCTAATAAATACATGTTGAACTGACATGAATTGATTCCTCTGCTTTACCACCGATAGCTAGTAAGATTCTAAGTCTCATCTTGTACTTTCTTAACTACATACAGTGTTCTGCTCATAGATTCAATGAATGTTTACAGAATGAGTGGATGAATGAAGGAGTCACTCAGTTAATCAGTACAAGCAATGGTAGACTGAGAAGGGTATGAATGATGATGCTTGAAAAGAAAGGGGAAGCAATAAGGGATATTGCTTTAAAGTATGTCATCCACCAAAGGAATTTTATTTGTACACCTTTTAAAATGAAATTTTGGCAGCAATTTTAGAATAGATTTGAACACCATAGAGATAAGAAACTTCGGGAATGCTAATTGATAATAAGACACTATGATGTAAATTCATCATGGTATATAAGGAAAATGATGCTTACTATCATTGCTGTGTGTGACAGGCAGGAAAAACAACAGACAAGTTACTTGGCAACTGGCTGAAACAGCATCATTGTCACCAGTCTTGGAATCTCCAAATTGGAAATGATATTAAAGGTCATCCAGTCCCACAGGAAGCTCGACAGATGGCCATCTAGCCTCTGCCTAACCATTCTAGTCATCATTGCTTTCTGTGGTAGCCAGTTACATAGCTGAATAATATTAGCACTTGTAAGGCTCCTTAAATCTAGCAAAACCTAGCCATGTGAAACTTCTCATTGTCCCTGATTGAATACTTAGAAGTTTTAAAAATGATATCTGCTTCTTACATGCAAAAGTATAGAGGGAATGGTACTGCACATGATAACTGAGGCTTTGGATCTGTGTCACAAATTAGCCACTTGTTAGTTTATTCTTGGTCATTTAACCTCTGAGCTTTACACACACACACACACACACACACACACATATATACAACGTAAGGTTGTTATGAGGATCAACAAAGATAATATATGTAACAGGGCTTTGCAAACTATAAAATACTAAAGGTGCTATATTTCATTTTGATAGCCTTTGTATATTGAATATAGCTACTATTTTTCTTGCCCAGGTACATCCACAGTTATCGTTTGAAGTGTTACATGGCTTTGTGCAGAGGGCAGAAGGCACACCTAACCTGTCCTGGCCAATACACTAAATTGCCCCATTTTTAGGAGCAACAGCAAACTATGAAAGAAAACCTCAAGAGAATCTATTCACATTAATAATATTGCTCTGATAAATTAGGCCTTTTAAAATAATTCTTGAAAGTATATTTTCAAATGGCAAAAGATCCTTGATCATATTTGGGATATTGTGGTATACAGTTTAATATCTCCATCTAAATTGAAAGTGGGCTTTTAAAATATAACAATATTTTATTTTTTCTTTCAGAATGCTTTGTCAAGGATACCTCACAGTTACATTAAATTTTATCTTTCATTGACAGCAACACTTGCCTAATAGTTCAGCTAATAAATGATTTCATAACCAATATGGAAAAAGGAAAAGAGGGAAATACCATTTGCTAAGAGCTGATCATATGTCAGAACATACAGAGAGCCTTAAGTGAAGGTGAGGCTATAACAAATGCCAACCAATTCCTTTTGAAGAGATTATTTAAGTTAAAATAAATGGTATAATACCATCTAAAAGTTAAACTCTTACTTTTCCAGACTTTTCTAACTGAAATGAATCTTCTCAAAATTTTTCTAAATATTCCTGGATATCTGAAATTTTAATCCACCTCCACCTCATCTGAAATTCATAGTTTATATACTTACCTGTTAAGTCCCAGTGATTCTCTGGAATTTACAACAGTAAGAAAACTGTTTACCTATAAACAATACTGTTTCTGAAATATCTGTGCTTCCTAAGCATAAAATTGTCAACCAAAAATAGAAGAGTCTGATTTTTTTAAAATACTTTTATAAAATACTAATACATTTCCCAAGTCATTAGCTGAAAAAAAACTTCAGTTTGAGGGACTTTTTCAGGATATAATAGAGGCTCCAGAAGAGTCCCTTATAAGATGCCATTTTCTCTGTTGGTATATAAAGTGTTTTACTTTTCACAGCAGGGCTTCCCTGGTGACTCATATGGTCAAGAATCTGCCTGCAATGCAGAAGACCTAAGTTCAATCCCTGGGTCAGGAAGAGGGAATGGCTACCTACTCCAATATTCTTGCCTGAAGAATCCCATGGACAGAGGAGCCTGACGAACTATAGCCCATGGAGTCACAAAGCGTCAGACACAACTGAGCAACTAACACTTTACTTTTCACGGCTCTCCATGACTAATGATGGCAAATCACTTAGTGGTACCAGTGATCTTCTTTCCCACTAATGCTGTTTCCTGAGAGTTTGTAGGGAACTTACTCACATAACCCTGCAAGTTCCTGGTCTTCTCTCAGTCTCTTGGTCTTCCACCTCTTTCCAGGAAAGGAAGGGGTAAATTACTTTATTGGGAAACATGGGCCTCTCTTTTTTTCTTGCTTAATTCAGAACATAGATGTGAAAGAAGAATAATTTATTGGGCCACATAAGACATGCTCCCCACTCAGAATAATGAAATTGTCCATGGAAATTCTCAAGAGCAAGATTCAAATAAGTTTAAGAAACTGTAATGCTATCTGTCCTCTATATAATCCAGGTTTCAGTATAAATAGTTTTTTGTAAAAAATCTTAAACAACATGGTGTAGAATCTAAGTACACTTGGGGAAAACACATCGGTGCATGTCAGAGAAAAGAGCTAAAGCACCTGGTGTGTCACAAATATGTTACAGGGATGCCAAGCTGTGGCAGCTCCCTGAGGCATTCTTCCTTCGGGGTGGCAAGAGGGGCCCGGGGCAGCCAGAGTCCTCAGGCCAATCACCACTGGCCACAAGTTAACCCATGGTGAGCTCCAAATACCATCCATCACTTTCTATGCATGTCAGGCATGGATAAAATTGGGAGGCACTACCACAGAAGTAGTAGCTGAATAGAAAAAGTTAAGTGTGACAGCTTAGTTACCTGCCCATGGCATGGCAATCCCTCATCAGAATACAATGCATTGCAGGTATAAAACGATGGACTGCTTGAATGTGGGTTAAATTACAGAATTTTAATACAGTTCACCAAAAAGAAAACACTTGGGCAACTTTCTGGGACCCAAAATAAATATGTCACTAGGCCCTTACTACTCACCATGTGGAAAATATAAACTGGATCACGAGACACATAAAGATTCAAGTCAAGGGCAAATTGTTCACCTCAAATGACAGAGGAGATTTTTTTTTCCTGGGCAGATATTTGTCTCTGCCTATTAGCATCACCTCTACTTGGATTGCAATTATGTAAATATAAAATAAAAGAAAACTGAGCTCATTGTCAGTTGGACTCCAGAAAACTAAGAATTACTGACTTTATATTATTTCCATGTCACAGAAGAGCACAATAGAAGTCTGCAGGATTATATGTTTTGGAGCTCCTCATACATAAAGTTGTCACACAAACTTGATTTAATGTTCTTAGGCCTCAGTTACTTTATCTGTTATTTGAGAATTACAAAGCCAACAAAATTCAAATGCTATTATAAGAAAGGATGTGGTTAAAAAAAAAAAAAGGAGAAATGCTTTAGAATACTGTAACACAATGGTAACGCTAAATAATGATTATTTTGCCTAAGGTCTTATTGTTGGAGAGTATTTGCTTAGTTACAGAAATACTAGTGAGTTGGGGACTCCAGCAGTTTGTAGAATTTCAGTATATCTGACATATAAAAGATAAAAAGTAGCAGGAAAATGAGCATGAAATAATCATAAATCATAATCTAAAGGAATAAACTTTGTAGTTTCATTTGATATATGTCTTTTTATTGCGCTTTATCACCTACTTATCTGGGCAGAAGCCAAACCTGATGACAAAGGGGAACTGCTTCCTGTAGCTTCACCCAAAACAGTCAATCTCAGCAAAGCCTAATAGTTAAGAGAAGAGGAACCAGAGCTGGGTATTAATGCTTGGGCAAGCCATTTAACTTTTCATTTCTTCATCTCTAACAAGAGAATAACACTACCTACCAAAGAGTTGTTTTAAAAAATTAAGCAAGACATGTAAAATTTTTAAAGGAATTCCTGGCTTAAAGTACTCTCTAAACAGTGTTAGCTACTCTTATTATTTAATCCTACCACAAGCGTCCATCCCTCAATACCCCACCACACCCAATTTAGCCACACTGAGTCCACAGAGGCAGAAATGTTAACATTAAGGTTTTTAAACATTAACTAAAGTCCATATCATGTTCATATTTCCACTGTTTTTACTTAATGTCCTTTTCTTGTTCCAGGATCCCATCCAGGAGACTATGTTGTATTTTGTCGTTATGTCTCCTTAGGCTCACTTTCCTCAGCTGTGATAATTTCTCAAACTGTATTTTATACGATGTCCCTTGGTTGGGATCTGATGTTCTTCTCATTATTAGATTAGGCTTACAGATTTGGGGGGGCGGGGAGAAGACCACAGTAGAAAATAGCAATTTTCATCACATCATATCAAGTTTATATTCTATGAACATCGTACATCACTTGCATCACTCCTGCTTTTGACCTTGATGATCTGGATGAGGAAAAGTTTGTCAGGCTTCTCTAATGAAGTTACTCTTTTTCCCTTTTCCATACTGTACTCTCTGGAAGAAAATCACCATATACAGCCCACAATTAAGGAGTCAGGAATTAAGCTTCACCTCCTTGAGGGTGAAGCATTTACATAAATTATCTGAAATTCTTCTCTTCTGGAAACGTCTATTCTCCCACTTATCTATTGAATGCTTTGTCTATATAAGAATAGTATGGACTCACAGAGATGAATTTTATATACTGTGCTTTTCTTGAACATTTTCTTATTTTCTGGCATTATAAGAGTTCCAGCTGCATCTCATGTATTTCCTGCCCCAATCTGAGAACAAGCCCCATTTCTTCAAGGATCCCTGGTTCTTTTTTTAGGAGAAAAGTGTGAGAAACCAAGGCATAGAAAATAAGTACGCCTATTGCTTTTAGGCCGTCTCAACTGACAAAACAAGGAAATAAGTGTGTATACTAACCAATGTATATGCAAATATCTGTAAACACCTCTATCTGTAGTCATCTGCATCTACATTAAGCTAAAGTTTGTTTTAAGCTAAACCTAAAGTCTATGCCTCCAACTCCATTACCACATGGGTCACTCTAGCCCCCTCCCCTTGCTTATCCACTAACTCTAAAACAAACTTGTGATTAATACCTTGTCCCATTAAAATACTTCATAAATAAGATACTTTTTTTCACTAAAACTTCCTGAACTTCTCCATGTGAAACAAAACTTTTCAGCCAGAGTATACCTTAAACAGAACTGAACAAATCTCAAAAATTCTACAGTGTAAAGTGTCCAGTAGTTATACTGAAAGCACCTCTCAATCACTGGTCTTGGTGAGTACTTCAGGAACAGAAGTTTATTGAAATGATGTCTCTCATCTAAAATTACTTAAAGAAAACCCTCGTTTACTTACTCATAATACTTGTCACAGGTAGCCCAATGTGTATCCTCTAAATGTAAATGTCAGATACTTACTTACAGATTCACAATAATGAATTCACTCAATATTTGTGATATACGCCTTTAACTATCTTAATCTCTGTTTCCATATCCTTATAACTCATATATCATTCCCTCTGCTATCCTCCTTAGCACAGAAAAATATTCCTAACAAATGGATATTTGAGTATCAATAACAAATACTTCAGTACAAGACTACTAAATAATTCAAACTGGTGTTATTTTATTAAGTTTTAGAATAAAGCATGATAAATATTGATGAAAGGCAAACTCATAAAACTCATTAAGTTTTTCAAGTATTATTTTATTTTAAAACTAGTAATTTAAAATTTATGAATGAGGTTTATATCCCTCAACATTTTCAGCAAACATCAGTTATTTGGATTTTTAAGGCTGGGCTATATACAATCTCCAAGGAATAACAGTAAGTTCTGATTCACTAAGAAATGTGTTTGTACATGTGCTTAGTCACTTCAGTCATGTTCAACTCATTCCAGCCCTATGTACTGTAGCCTGCCAGGCTCCTCTGTCCATGGGATTCTCCAGGCAAGAATACTGGACTGGGTAGCCATTTCCTACTGCAGGGGATCTTCCTGACCCAGGGATCAAACACATGTCTCCTGCAACTCCTGCGTTGCAGGCTGGATTCTTTAAAGCTGATTCTTTACTGGATTCTTTACTGCTGAGCCCCTGCGGAAGCCCTAAGGAATAATATGAGCTTATTGTTGTTCATGGTACGGTGCTGGAGAATATGTCTAAAGACAATAGTCTCTAGCTTCTAGTAGATATAGTAGAAATTAGCCAAAATAGAATAAAATTTTCTAATTATTTATCACCAAGCTTCCCTGGTGGCTCAGAGGGTAAAGCATCTGCCTATGATGCGGGAGACCCAGGTTCGATCCCTGGGTCGGGAAGATCCCCTGGAAAAGGAAATGGCAACCCACTCCAGTATTCTTGCCTGGAAAAACCCATGGACAGAGGAGCCTGGTGGGCTACAGTCCACAGGGTCACAAAGAGTCAGACATGACTAAGCGACTACACACACAGAATAAAATTTTAGAATGTACATATAATTAATTTATAACAGGCTTTATTTTGTTGTTACTTCTAGCGTTACTTCTAAATCTGCTTTTGGTTTTTTGTTTTTTGTTTTTTTTTTCCTGATGGCTCGCTTAGGTTCACTTACCTAAGTATCCTTACAACTCTTGGAAGACAATCTGAGGACCATTTTCTCAAAAAGGGAAACTATATCCCCAAAAGGCTATTGCCCAGTTTTGGAAAGCAACAAAATGTAAGTCTTGCAAACTTTTTTATTAAAGAAAAGCTAACTTTTATTATATCACTATAATCATTTACTTTTACTATATAAAAATATTTTACTAAATTTTACTGTATAAACATCATCAGATTTTAGGTATATTTCTATTCAAACTTTATCAAATCTTAAAATTCTGAATTCTGTCAATAAAATGAATGTAAAAATTGAAATACAAATTAATTCAAACAAGCATATCTTAAATAGCTAAGTGCAGTTCTTCAAAAGGGTAAGCTAGAGTTGACATAGATATTTAACACAAAGTTTTTCAGAAATAAAAACACAAAGAACAAAATAAAACTAATTGAGGAACACTGAGACTGGAGGACAGACAGATGTATCATGAAAGTTGCAGTGTAACACATGGATTAAGGTTCACAGTTGCAGAATGACATCTACACACCACTATATTTATATAGATAATCAACAAGAACCTACTGCATAGCACAGGGAACTCTGCTTGATATTCTGTAATAACCTATATGGGGGGAAAAACAAAAACGAATAAATGTCCCTTGGACAGCAAGAAGATCCAACCAATCCATCTAAAAGGAAATCAACCCTGAATATTCACTGGAATTATGCTGAAGCTGAACCTCCAATACTCTGGCCACCCGATGTGAAGAGCCAGCTTATTGGAAAATACCCTGATGCTGGGAAAGATTGAGGGCAGGGGGAGAAGGGGGGCAACAGGGGATGAGATAGTTGGATACTATCACCCACTCAATGGACATGAGTTTCAGCAAACTCCAAGAGATAGTGAAGGACAGGGAAGCCTGGTGTGCTGCAGTTCATGCAGTAGCAAAGAGCCAGGCATGACTTAGCAACTAAACAACAATGTATATATGTAACTGAATCATTTTTTTTTTTTTGGTATACTTGGACCAAATATCACATTGTTTATCAACTATCCTTCAATATAATTTTTCTTAAAGGTATACAGTTGCAGTAACCTAACCTCCAGAAGTAATGGGGGTATGTCAGGACCAGATTCTAGCCAAACCTTACTATTTCAGTTTCTTCTGGCACTCCTGAATGGTTTATGTCGCTGATGGGGCATCTTGTTTGGTTTTACATTGGAAAAGAAGAGGGAATATTGCATACATGAAAGACATTCTCGTTGTGTTGTAAGAAAGTCATAATTACCTATAAAATTTCTTTAACAGATATGAAGCATATCTTTCTCTACTTATTAGTGAATTGAGCGGAGATGTAGAAAAGAATTGTTATGTGGGGAAAGGCACATTAAATCTACAGGCACTGCCAGCATTTATAGATGAAATAACGTAGATTTTGCAGATAATCAACTTTTTCAAAATCAAAGAGAAATTTAAAATATAGATTTCTCTTTGATCTAATACATAACACCATGTGTGTAATTGAATATATTGCTCTATATATTTTAAATTTCAAAGCTACTCTCACTTTATATTTACCAACAAGCAATATATAATTAAATCATCTTTAAATTTCTCTTACATATTTTTCATCCAAGCAGAAATAAGTTTATTTGTCCCTTTGAGACTTTACTTTTAGAGTATGAAAGTGTGAAAGAAGCTGAACAGGACATGAATACATGTTCTAAAACCCATACTGCTCATAATAACAAAGAAAAAAATCTTAGTACATCTTGCATAGCCAATTGCAATGAAAACAGCACTTTGGTGTGTTATTCCAGTTCCACTCATATTTCTTTACCTATTTTTTTTAATTTGCCTTTTCCAAAAAACAGGCTTTAGTGCCAACCTGAAAGAAATGGCACTGATGATCAAGAATACAAGATTAAAATTTTATCATAAATTAAATTTCTACTTGGTCATCAAATTAGCAGCAAGATTAAAAATGATAGTATCTATCATTCTATCAAGTACAAATGATTCTAGTGAAAATCAATAAAATGTGTATCCACTGCTAAAAGAATTTAAAATAACTCTTCTGGGGAGAAATTTGGCAATGTTTCCCATGTGCTGCTCTATAGCTCTACCTCTAGAAATACACACTAATGAAATACTCAAACCTTGGAAAAAATATATGTAGAAAATTGTTAATAATAGCTTTATTTACAATAATGAAGAGCTAAAAATAGCCTAACATTATAGAGAGAATCTGATAACTGCAGTGTATATTTATATATGGTATGTTATATATGATCTAAAGATTGTCAGAAAATGACATTTGGAGGTTATTTGAACTCAGAAGGAATAGTATAGGAGTGAAGACTTCTAGAATGGGGATGTGAGAAACTACTGGAAACCTCTCACTAGAAGAGATATCTATTAGTTGATCAAAATTAACAATTATCAAAAGTCTCTGGAAAAATGTTAAGTTAAACAAATATCCATCAACAGATGAATGGATAAAGAAATTGTGCTACATATATATAATGGAATATTACTTAACCATAAAGAGGGATGAATCAGCATCAGTTGAACCAAGGTAGATGTTCCTCAGTTACGTTATGTTCAGACATGTCTGACTCTTTGGGACTCGATGGACTGCAGCATGCCAGGCTTCCCTGTCCATCACCAACTCCTGGAGCTTGCTCAAACTCAGGTCTATCAAGTTGGTGAGGCCACACAACAATCTCAACTTCTGTCGTCCCCTTTTCCTCCTGCCTTCAAGCTTTCCCAGCACCAGGGTCTTTTCCAATGAATCATTTCTTCACATCAGGTGGCCAAAGTATTGGAGTTTAAGCTTCAACATCAGTCCTTCCAATGAACACTCAAGACTGATCTCCTTTAGGATGGACTGGTTGGATCTCCTTGCAGTCTAAGGGACTCTCAAGAGCCTTCTCCAACACCACAGTTCAAAGTATCAATTCTTCAGTGCTCAGCTTTCTTTATAGTTCAACTCTCACATCCAAATATGACTACTGGAAAAGCCATAGCTTTGGAAAGACAGACCTTTGTTGGCAAAGTGATATCTCTGCTTTTTAATATGCTGTCTAGGTTGGTCATAGCTTTTCTTCCAAGGAGTAAGTGTCTTTTAATTTCATGGCTGCAGTCACCATCTGCAGTGATTCTGGAGCCCCAATAAATAAAGTCTGACACTGTTTCCATAGTTTCCTCACCTATTTGCCATGAAGCAATGGGACCAGATGCCATGATCTTCGTTTTCTGAATGTTGAGTTTTAAGCCAACATTTTCACTCTCCTCTTTCACTTTCATCAAGAAACACTTTACTTTGTCTTTGCTTTCTGCCGTATGGGTCGTGTCATCTGTATTTCTGAGGTTAATGATATTGCTCCCGGCAACCTTGATTGCAGCTTGTGTTTCATCCAGCCCAGCATTTCTCATGATATACTCTGCATATAAGTTAAATAAGCAGGGTGACAATATACAGCCTTGACGTACTCCCTTTCCTATTTGGAACCAGTCTGTTGTTCCTTGTCCAGTTCTACCTGTTGCTTCCTGACCTGCATACAGGTTTCTCAAGAGGCAGGTCAGATGGTCTGGTTTTCCCATCTCTTGAAGAATTTTCCACAGTTTGCTGTGATCTGCAGAGTCAAATTGGAGAAGGAAATGGCAACCGACTCCAGTACTCTTGCTTGGAGAATCCATGGAAGGAGAAGCCTGGTGGGCTACAGTCCATGGGGTCACAAAGAGTCGGACACGACTGAGCGACTTCACTCACTCACTCACACAGTCAAAGGCTTTGGCGTAGTCAATAAAGCAGAAGTAGATGTTTTTCTGGAACTTTCTTGATTTTCCAATGATCTAGTGGATGTTGGCAATTTGATCTCTGGTTCTTCTGCCTTTTCTAAATCCAGCTTGAACATCTGGAAGTTCACGGTTCACATACTGTTGAAGTCTGGCTTGGAGAATTTTGGCATTATTTTGCTAGTGTGTGAAATGAGTGCAATTGTGCAGTAGTTTGAACATTCTTTGGAATTGCTTTTCTTTGGGATTGGAATGAAAATTGACCTTTTCCAGTCCTGTGTCCACTGCTGAGTTGTCTAATTTTGCTGACATATTGAGTGCAGCACTTTCACAGCATCACCTTTTAGGATTTGAAATAGCTCAACTAGAATTCCATCACCTTCACTAGCTTTGTTCGTAGTGATGCTTCCTAAGGCCCACTTGACTTCGCATTCTAGATTGTCTGGCTCTATGTGAGTGATCACACCATTATGGTTATCTGGGTCATGAAGATCATTTTTGTATAGTTCTGTGTACTTTTTCTACCTCTTCTTAATATCTTCTGCTTCTGTTACATCCATACTATTTCTTCTTTTATTGTGCCCATCTTTCCATGAAATGCTCCCTTGGTATCTCTAATTTTCTTGAAGAGATCTCTAGTCTTTCCCATTCTATTGTTTTTCTCTATTTCTTTGCATTGATCCCTGAGGGAGGCTTTCTTATCTCTCTTGCTATTCTTTGGAACTCTGCACTCAGATGGGTATATCTTTCCTTTTCTCCTTTGCCTTTCACTTCTCTTCTTTTCTCAGCTATTTGTAAGGCCTCCTCAGACAACCATTTTGCCTTTTTGCATTTCTTTTTCTTGGGGATGGTCTTGATCACTGCCTCCTGTACAATGTCACAAACCTCCATCCATAGTTCTTCAGAGACTCTGTCTATCAGATCTAATCCCTTAATCTATTTGTCACTTCCACTGTATAATTGTAAGGGATTTGATTTATATCATACCTGAATGGTCTAGTGGTTTTCCCTACTTTCTTCAATGTAAGTCTGAATTTTGTAATAAAGATTTCATGATCTGAGCCATAGTCAGCTCCCAGTCTTATTTTTGCTGACTGTATAGAGCTTCTCCATCTTTGGCTACAAAGAATATAATCAATCTGATTTTGGTATTGACCATCTGGTGATGTCCATGTGTAGAGTCTTCTGTTGTTGAAGAGGGTGTTCGCTATGACCAGTTTGTTCTCTTGGCAAAACTCTGTTAGTCTTTGCCCTGCTTCATTTTGTACCCAAGGCCAAATTTGCCTGTCATTCTAGGTATCTCTTGACTTCCTACTTTTGCATTCCAGTTCCCTAGAAGGAAAAGGACATCTTTTTTGGATGTCAGAATTTGCAACAATTTGCAAGAATTTTGCGAGTTAGGATTTTGTGAGAATTTTGGAGTTCTCTCAGGAGAAGATGACCACACATTCTTCTCCACCATCTTGCACCATGCACCAGATGATCTTAGAGCCTGTTATATAGAGTGAAGTAAGTCAGAAAGAGAAAAGTATCATATATGAACACGTACATACAGAATCTAGAAAAATGGTACTGATGAACCTATTTGCAGGGCAAGAATGGAGACACAGATGTTGAGAACAAATTTGTGGACATAGCAAAGTAAGGTGAGGATGAAATGAATTGAGATAGTAGCATTGAAGTATGTACATTACCATGTGTAAAACAGATAGCTAGTGGGAAATTGCTGTACAACACAAGGAGCCCAGCCCAGTGCTCTGTGATGACCTATAGGATGGGGAGGAGACTCAAGAGGGAGGGGATATATGTATACTTATGGCTGATTCACATTGTTCTGTGGCAGAAACCAACACAACATTGTAGAGCAATTATCTTCCAATTAAAAGTAAATTTTTTATTTTTTTTTTTAATCTCTGGAGAAGAGTCAAAAGATATGCAACCACAAGGGAACTTACTCAACCAAATCTACCAAAACTCAGTAAGAATTGTGGATTTCCAGCCAGGATAAGCTGCCAGCCAATTCTAGATGAACTTGCAGCCAAATAACAGTGTCCATCTCTCCCAGCTTCTATCTGGAATCAGACATTGGTGAATATTGGCAATCTCATTTCCACAGTGCTGCAGAAAGCCTACACCAGTCACGTGGAAGCAGCTGGGTGGTGGTGCCTGTTCACCCACCCCCAACTCCCATGAATCAGGGAAGATTTGGGAGGCATAGTAGTAAAGAGTGCTGGCCCCCAGCCCCACACAGCTCCTTACTACAGGAAAGCAGCCCCTGGGGCTTAGCAGCTGAGTGGCAGCTCCCAAACAGCAGTAAAAAATCCCTCATTTCCAAGAAGCTAGATAAGGGGGAAATGGCAAGAGAAGGGAGCTGTACAGAGAGGCAAGAATAAGATAACAAAGAATTCTGAAATTTCATATTATAGACACTGTTCTACTCTTTAAACATTAGAAGCCATAGGAAAAGCCTAACAAGGGGAATGACATTATTAGATTTATATGTGGAATGATTAGGTTATTCTGGAAGTAAAGATTGGTGGGAGAAGGTGAGAAGAGAAGTTAAGAAATCTGGTGAGAGGCTTGGATTAACAAACTAGGAAAAGGAAGTGGATATAAAAAGAGTAGAGACAAAAAATATTTGTCCAGTGATCATGTATTTCATTGTCCAAAGAGGTTGTCTGTAGAGGGAGAGTGGGGCACTCTGAGTTACTCTGGGGCCAGGCATAAACTGGGACTGCTCTGGCCACACTGAGGCATTCACTCTGCCTGGATAAGAGAAATCCTTGGCCTGTTTCTTTCTTTTGGTGATCCTTCCTAGCCTCACATTGTCTCAAATAATATCTATGTGCTAATTTACAAATGTTTCTCTAGAGCTCACATCTCTGCTCTAAATTCCATGTTCCTATATCCAATTTCCTATTTACTGTCTACAATCAGATATCTAATAGAATTCCCAAACCTATCCAAACTTTAATTTTTAATGTTTCTCCCCAAATTCCCTCTCTATGGTCTTCCCCAACTCAGAAAAAAAGGAAATACTATCAATTTTCAGGCAGAAACTCTGAATCCACTTTGATTCCTGCCTTTGCCTCAAACACCACATTCAATCTGTCAGTGAATCCTGTTGGCTAAATCTTCAAAATACATCCAGAATTTTATCCCTTCCCTCACCTACACTATGATTACCACTCTTATCCAAGCTCCTACAATCTCTTGTTTGAATTCTTGCAATAAATTCCTAACTAGCTTCATCTTTGCTCCTTCCTTGCCTTCATCCCTACCTCTCTACAGGTTATTTTCAACACAGCAGCCAGAGTGATTCTGTCAAGAGGGAAATGATACTGTATTAATCATCTACTCAATGTTCTAGAGTAGCTCACAAAGCCCTATGTTCTCTATCCCTCAATCCCCAATTCTAGCTCCTACTATCTTTGTCATTGCATGTTCTGCATGAGTTGCCCAATCTGCTTGCCGTTTCTCAAAATTCAAGACCATTAATGTGTGCTTACTCTCTGCTTAACATTTCAGATAACAGCATACCTCTTGCCTTCACCTTTCAGTTCTTTGCATAAATGCCAACTTTCCAATGAAGTCTTCCTTGACTATTCCATTTAAAATAGCAAAACCCATCCCATATCTCTTTCACACACAGACAAACCCCTTTTTGTTTTCTTTATCTCCAAGGCACTCATCTTTATCTTTTATGATTCATGAGACCACAGTCTAGTCTCAAGAGAAGGAATTTCTACGCATATTGTTTTGCACTCTACCCTCAGTACTAAGAGTGCCTAAGAAGAAACGAGTGAATGACTGAGTGAATGAAAGACAGGTTCACGATCATTTCCAAGCTTCTGGCTTATACATCTGGATGGATGATGATGTCAAGACAAAGACTGAATAAAAGAATTGAAAAATCAGGATTCTATTCTTTAAAATAAGATAAAACCATATGTCATTTTATAGAAATGTCAACTTCATTGAGGTTAATAATGTTAACAGGTAATTTTAAAGAAAGCAAGGATAATGTTTAGTCTTAGAAATTTATTATTTAATATTGTTAATAGTTTAACAAAGCTGGTAAAAATTAAACTATTTCTTTTTCTGAGAGGACATATGATAAAACCTAACATCTATATAGTCATACTATCCAAGAAAACTATCAAGCTTTATTTTATAAAGTAATGAGCTTACTTTCCACTATGAATCATATAAAATATTTAATATGCCTTGACACCTACTCCCATCCTGCAGGTATTAGACAACGTTGAACAAGTGACCATGGGGTCAGTTAAAGAGGACAAACACACATCCCTGAGTGAATAGCTTCTCTCTCTTGTGGAACACACACAGTTCTGAAGAAACTTCACAATGACAGTCCTCTTTATAAGAACATATATATATATAGATAGATAGATAGATAGATAGATGCTTATTTTGAGAATTTAAAAGTAAGCAAAGTTTTTAATGTGCCTCTGTATTAACAGTAAAAAGGAAAAAGTTCTTAGTTACACCATCAGCTTGGCAATTTCTGTTTGAAACTATAAAATTATTTTTCCTCTTTTTGTACATCTTTGGTAGCAGACTCTATTGATATAGTTATAATATTCTAGGAGAGCAAGTGATTTAAGGAAAACATAAAACTGCCCCAATAACCTTTTCTAAAGAGGACACTTAGATATTTTTCTTTAGGTATACATGTATGGAATTTTTCCAGGGGAGGTTGAAATTCATTAAGAAGTAAGGCTACAAGGAATTTCAATTTTTATATGGCCAAACAAAATCAAGATCTTCCCAATTTTATTCAGCATAATACTTGGTCTTAATAAAGTAAAATTTGTAGAGTACTGATGCAAATGGATTCTTCTGTACTGATGGGGATAATTAGACTACAAGAGCTTCACGGGCTGGACATTCTAAGGAAGCCTTTTATCAAAGCAGTCACTCTACCTCAGTCTGACAGTTAACAACATATGATCTGATAAACAAATACTTTCACACAGAACAAAAGTGCCATTAAAGGCCAAAACTGTCAACACAAATTCCATTCTTGCAAAAGAAAAAAATACATAAACTGTTGATCACCTCTGGTTGTCTTAACTAGCATGAAGGTTGTCATGGAAACGTTTCTGCTAAGTTCACAGTGATGAAACACAAACACTTCCAGTTTAATTGCTATTAGGGTTAG
The DNA here is from genome assembly GCF_002263795.3 of Bos taurus. NCBI lineage: Eukaryota > Metazoa > Chordata > Mammalia > Artiodactyla > Bovidae > Bos > Bos taurus. The sequence goes on from NC_037331.1 coordinate 54,378,120, forward strand.
CATACCAGAGTTTATTTATACTCAGTGTGCATTATGACAAAATGTAATAGAAATAAAGCGTATAATGATCTAGCATAACAAAGCCAACATTTTCTTTTAAAAAATTAAATGAAAATGAAATTCAATGGCAGTTTAAACTTTTTCCCAGAAAAAAATAAATAAATAAATTCCCAATTTCCTAAAATACCTACCCTGATATCTTTGTATTTTTTTTTCTGTAGTACATGATTTATAAAAATATTTCTGTATTTTTACTTCTATAGCATGTGATTTACCAAAACACTTACTTTTCACACTAAAAATCAACACACAAAATATATTAAGATAAAAATTCCAGAATGGCAGAAATTTAAATATTCTCAGCTACTTTTTCATATTAAGATTATGCAATTACTAATGTTTAACTAGGAATTTGTTTCTAGGGATGGTTTGCCTAGAAATTTTCTTTCTCCTAACTGCTTCCTTAAAAAAAAAAAGAAAATCTATAAAAATACTGAGGAAAAATAACAGTATAGGCATGGTTACAAAAATACATGGAATCATATTAAACATATGCTTAATAGGGTGGCTTTTTAATAGCAAATCTTTCTGATGTGTTCTAGAGACAGATTTTGTCTTAAAAGTTTGAACAAAGTTTTCTTTTTCCCTCAAGAGAAGTGTTTGGGTTTCATTTTGCCACATTTTCATCACACTTAAAGAATATTCTTTAAGACAAAAATAATTTTAACTTTTTAAATTAAATACCCAATATGTACCCAAAAGTAAAATAATTATGAGGTAAAGAGAAGAATAAGATAGTTCAAAACTTTATTTCTAGTTAATGATAGAAAAGTAAAGGACTCCCCTGGTGGCTCAGTATAATAAGAATCCACCTGCCAATGCAGGGAACATGGATTCAATCCCTGGTCCAGAAAGATTCCACATACTGCAGAGCAATTAAGCCCATATGCCACAATTACCAAAGTCCACACTCTACAACCCGTGCTCTGTAACAATAGAAGGCACCGCGATGAGAAGACCCACATGACTATAAACAGTAGCCCCCTCTCCCAACTAGAGAAAAACTGCAGTGAAGACCCAGCACTGCCCAAAAAATATATATAAGAGTAAAAAAGTATATATATATGCTGCTGCTGCTGCTAAATCACTTCAGTCAGTCGTGTCTGACTCTGTGTGACCCCAGAGATGGCAGCCCACCAGGCTTCCCCATCCCTGGGATTCTCCAGGCAAGAACACTGGAATGGGTTGCCATTTCCTTCTCCAATGCATGAAAGTGAAAAGTCAAAGTGAAGTCGCTCAATCATGTCCGACTCTAGCGACCCCATGGACTGCAGCCTACCAGGCTCCTCCATCCATGGGATTTTCCAGGCAAAAATACTGGAGTGGGGTGCCATTGCCTTCTCCATGTGTATGTGTGTGTGTGTATATATATATATATATATATATATATATATATATATAAGTAAAGATATAGAAAGCAATTAGAGAATAACATAAAGTAAAATACAGTGAAGTTTAAATTATGAAGTTCAGCCTATACTCCCTAGCAGCAAAGAGTAGTAAAAAAAAGAAATGAACAGGCATAGGCTTCTAAGTTTTCACAGAAAAAGTAATATCACATGACTTGTAGTTATCCATCATTAAATTAAAGGATACTTACCTAAAATATTCTAAAAACACATGAGTAGCCAAAGTGCAATTTTACCATAATTTTTTTTAAATATAATTTTTTAGCCTCAAGTTACTTACCAGTCAAAACAAAGTCTGCCATCGGGCTTTGAGTCAGAATTGTCCAGGGGCTAACATACTGATTATCTGCGATATAGCTAAATAGCCAATAATGTGTCACTAGGGCAAAGATGCACAAACAAGTTGATATCTATTGTATCACCAGGTCACAATAGTGTGCAAGCAACACACACAACATAATACTATTATCCTGGTTCACAAAGAAAAAAAACAAAACATAGAACTTTTAGTTAAAACCTCTGGATTTTTAGTCAAGGTTTTTCCACTAAATATCTAGGCTCAGTTATGAATGCTGAGCAGTGTTATTCCTAAGATATCTTCTTCCTCTGTAACTCTAGCCAACTGAGTATTCAACTTCCTCCCCACATTCCTGAATGAAAAGGACAAATCAGAGTGGAAGATGTGGTATCTCCAACATACCCAAGTCAAGAAGAAAAGATTCTGGCAGTCAAAGATCTAAGGTATTTCAGACAAAAGAAGCACAGAATGTTTTGTTTGTTTGTTTTAATGTCCTAAAAAGAAATGGAGAGTATGAAAAGGGACATAAGGCTAAGCAGCTAGGAAGAAAGAGGCTATTTCAAAATACTGGAGAACTTTACGCTATTGTGACTCTGTTTGGTTGTTTAAAAATTCTGAATTTCCCCAGAAGACTTTTAACTGGGTTTCCATTATCAGAAAGCATTTATTGAATGTCTAATTGCACAAACTGCTACACAAAGTTATTTACATAGTGATAGTCCTTGGCCACCTCATGCGAACAGTCGAGTCACTGGAAAAGACACTGATGCTGGTTAAGATCGAGGGCACCAGGAGAAAGAGGTGAAAGAGGATGAGACGGCTGGAAGGCATCACCAATTCAATGCATATGAACTTGGGCAAACTCTGGAAGATGGTGAGGGACAGGGAAGCCTGGCATGCTTGGATCACATGGATCACGTGTGTCCATGGATCACAAAGGGTTGGACACGACTTGGCAACTGAACAGCAAAAGTCCTTGAATTCCCGGGCTTTTAAAATCTAGATCAAACAACACTAAAATGGCATGTTTCGGGACACTATAGACAATAGACTAAATATCTTTTGTCAAGAAATTTTTTAAAATTCAAGTTTTGGAGTGTTCAGATCCCTGACTAGTGACTAATTTGAGGGTAAATAGAAACTTTCAGAACTAATTAAATAAAAAATAAAGTTTTAAAAGTACATTAATAATAGGATATCTATACTGAAAATATAAGGCCAAGGCTAAGAATCTGCTAAATAAGAGATGAGTCATTCTGGGGGAGAAAGGACCTTTGCAAGAATTCAGTAATTTACAAGAGTGTTAGTAGTTTAAATTAGGATAAGAGGTGGTGACCTGATGTTGAATTCCCTGCTTTTAATGGCTACATCGCCTTCATTTCAGGATAATACTGAGCCATGATCAACCACAGATGATCATGTTAACTAAAGTAGGAGAAATGCATTGATTAGTAGTTGAGGTTTAGTTGCACATTAAAAAAGAGGTCTTTTGTTAATTCTGACAGTGAAATAGTAATTATTATTGGAATACCCTTAAAATTTATAAGATATTAGAAGCAAACAAAGCGCAAGAGAATTTAATTTACCACATACCAATTTCTGATCCTTATTCAATCTATTTTAATCATTAATTCAATGGTCTGTCCCTAATATTTGAATATACACAAATAACTATGTCCTGCATCTATCTATTTTCATTGTCAAATTCAGTATAAATTTTCTGTCATTATCGTTTCTTATTCACAATACATTTAGTAAGAACTATGTTCTGTGTATTTCTCTATTTCCTTTATTTATTTTTATTTTCTAATACTGACTACAAATGTATAGCTACATGAAACAAGGAGTACTCTGGAAAAAGGAAGAGGGAAAGGAATAGTAAGAGAAATCTGATTTTAAATTGTTTTTAAATTGCAATAAAGTTATAAGTAGGCTTGTGCTCGAGCATTTCTGAGTACAACATCCATTTATTTCCATGAAGTTGAAGAAAACAATAAATGTTTTAGATAAAGACAGAATTTACAAACTGGAAAAAAAAAAATCTGTCCTTTGCATGCGCTAGCTTGATGCAATCACTTCTTTTATAATTCATCAATCCAATGCCTTTTTAGTCTCTTTATATTCTCTGGATATCAAAAAAAAAAGGGAAAGTTCTGACATTATATGCAGTTATTCACTGACAAGTAAAATTAATTACTGATGAGTTTATCCCTTCTGAGTTCTACATTTTTATTTATCATTACAGAATAGGTCTTTCCCACCCAAAATAAACATTAGGCATTGCAGCAGGCAGACTCTAAGGTGGCCCATAATGATCTCCATCATCTGGTACTGGTATTCATGTCTATAAGACATACTTAATCCCTTCCTCTTGAGTGTGGTAAAGACCAGTGATATAATTTTTAATGAAGGAGATACACCAAAAGTGATGAGATAACACCACCATGATTATATTACATAAGACTGTAACTCCCATTATCCTTATAGACTATCTCTACAGACCTTCTCCTTTGTTGACTTTGATAAAGCAGACTTTCATATGCAGAGACCTACATGGCAAGAAACTGAGGACTGTTTCCAGTCAATAGTCAGCAAAGAACAGAGGCCCTCAGTCCAAAAATCACAAGGAATTGGATTCTGCCAAAACCATTTAAGATTAGAAGTAGATCTTTTCCCAGATGAACCTTCGCATGAGACTACAGCTCTGACTGACACTGTGACTACGGTTTGTGAGGGACACTGAAGCAGAGTACCCAAGCTAAGGCGTGCCCAGATTCCTGAGTCAAAGAAACTATGTATGAAATGATTAGTCATCTCACAGTAATTTGATTTTTGTGGTAATTTGTTATCCAACTATAGATACCTCATATAGGCATCAACAAAAATTAAAGAGATTTGGGGAGAGGGAAGTAGAAGCATCTAAAAGACCAAGTTGAAGGGTAAACCACAGAATTATTTTGGTTTAATCATTTCAAGATGACACAGGTAGGAATAAATGATCTATAATGTCTTCCTCCACATAGCTCCCATCCAGGATAATACAATTACCATCTGAATACTAGACAGCTGCCAAAGGGCTGGACTTTTTCAAAACAAAATTATGTACGTCCCTTCATGACCAGATAATTCTAAAAGTCTATCATTTATTTCACTTTAATACATAGCCATGTGTCACTATAAGAATCATACAGGTTAATATACTATTTAATCATGACTGCTGACAGTTTTAGTTACTAAAGATTTAAGTCAAAATAATATTCCGGCAACATGAGTTAAGGGAGAGAGGCTTTTATAAAGACTTCTATATTGTTACATATCATGAGAATAAAGGCATTTAAGAAGAGTATACACTAATCTCACCATGACTATGCATTTGTGCACACACGCATCCACATAAATTTATCCACATAAATTCATACTGAGTATGTGTGCTATCATGTGCTTGAATATTTGCATAAATATACCTATCAGGTCTCTATGCATTATTCAAAACTCAGGTCAAGTGTTCATATCCTCTGTACTTTTTTTCCTGAAGCTCATATTAGAACAGATCGTTCCCATAGGTTGCTGGTTATAATGCTTAATTCACTTAATCTGCATTATGATCATGCACACACACACACACACGCACACACACACACGCACACACACATACATCCCCACTACATTTTGTCTCCTTGAGAGCAATACTAAGTACTCTTCGTCTTTTAAATTCTTAAAGACATAGCACAGTATCTTCCTTGCCTTGCAGAGATTGCTTTTTTTTTTTTAAGGAATCTATATGAAATTCAAATAAATTGTTATTTCTCCTTATTAATCCCTTTAAAAAGTTATGTTCTTCACTAGAACCAAGTTATCTTTTGTTTGATATGCACAATTTTCATAGTCCATATGAAAGTGAAAGTCACTCAGTCATGTCCAACCCTTTGTGACCCCATGGACTATACTGTCCATGGAATTATCTAGGCCAGAACACTGGAGTGGGTAGCCTTTCCCTTCTTCAGGGGATCTTCCCAACCAAGGGATCAAACCCAGGTATCCCACAAATGAGTGTTTTGTGGACTAGTGTGATGGGCATGTGCCCAAACTGGCCTATTATCAACCTAAGACCAAGAGAGGGAATCCCTCAATTGGAAAATCTACTCTAAAATTAAAAAGTGGTTAGGCTTTCTTTGGGTAGGAGGACCATCTTGTGAGACGGAAGGGCAAGAATTCTGACTCACTGAACACCAGGGACCCTGCTATGTTGAGGCTTTATAGTCTAGAGCGTGTGTGTGCATACTTATTGTCGTCCAACTCTTTGCAACCCCATGGACTGAGCCTGACAGGCTCCTCTGGCCATGAAAAATTTCAGGCAAGAATGGACTGCCTGAAAGAGTGGAGTGTTTACTACTTTCTCCAGGGACTCTTACCCACCCAGGGATCGTTTGCAGGTGGATCCTTTACTGTCCAAGCCACCAGGGACGCCCCCAACCATCAGGAAACAGACTGACGCTTCTGCTCTGAAGCTGCGTTGAACAGGACAGCCACATTCTTACCTCACCGCCTCTTATTATATCACTTGGCCTTGGACAAAGAAAGATAAAACACAGTCTGTAACCACGAAGATCTCAAATTCTATTGGAAAGCAGATCTATAACAACAGATTGTGTCAAGTTATGACATAGATTAAAACAGAGTCCTTTGTGAACTGAGAAATGGCAACACACTAATACAAACAAATAAATAAATGTCCCAATATTAGAAGAAATCCCAGGAAGCTTAGGAATCCACCCTAAAAAAGAATTTAAAATTTAAAACTAAATTATGGAATGATTTTAACAAAAGCATCATGATTTGATCCCCATGATTAGAATAAAAGCCAATTGCTTTCAAGAGGCTACTCAGTGTATTATCACTTTTAAATCCACGCATGGATAGTATTTAACATGAAAATGACCCCAGGTTTATTAGAACAGCACAATTAAGTTTGTAGTTAGGCGTGAGGGAGGACAGGTTATGTTAAGCAAATCACAGTATTCTTTTCCTTACAAGCCTACCTCCTCCCCAGGGCCAAACAATGTATCTCCAAACCACCACTTTGGCTGTGGTTGGAAGATATATTTACATTATGCAAATTTTACAGGCAAACACACACACACACACACACACACACACACACACACATACATACACGATGAGATAAAAATGGGAGAGAAGCCCATAAAAGGAAAATCAAGTCAAAAATATTTTGATAAATCAGTTCCTAAGCATATATGCTCATTTTGTAAATTCTCCCATAATTTCATACAGAAGACTAATTTCATCTTGTCAAAAAGTCTTTTAATGTATGTAAACTTCCCAGAAGCATGGATTCTGTTATAGCTTAACATAATGTCAAAAATCTGTTTAATAAGAAAATGCTGTGTATGGCCAAAGACTCAAATACTTACTTAACAAGGATTTTTAAAAAATGTTCTACAAACATTTATGTACTTCAGAATAAACACAAGACCTTTATCAAACTTTTGCATTTCATACTGAACATTTTGTTTATACACAAAGCTGAGAGAAGTATCAAAGTTGTCTATTTAAAATTTATAAATGTGTAATCTGCAACTAGTCACAGAGAACCAGATTATGTTCTAACAAGCTACTGACACATTAGCAATCATTACACCATAAAAAAATCAATATATGGTGGTAAAACCTCTTTATAATTAAAATATATTTTACTAAATAAATGATAAATACATAACAGTTGGCTTTTTGTATTTGTATTTTCATTAATTAAAAAACAACATTTTTATTGCTATGCAATATATGTAGCTGACCACATAAAAAGTGGTAAAACCTGGGAAATATCTGTTTATTATAAAATTTCCAGTGGCTTGTTAATTTCTTATTTTGACTGTAAACTGTACTTTATCGCAATTCAATACTGCCAGCTTCAAAATATATCAGAATAAGAAGAGGCAAGTAAACTTGTGGAAAAATCAAGAAATATAAAACATTAATCACAGTGTTGTTCATTACACTTGCTGGAAACATACAAGTGAGTCACTTTTGCATAAAATTTATAACTGATGAGTACCACACCATTCCTTAAAAATTGTGTATAATTCAAATGCTACCTATACTACAGCATATAAAAAGCTTTAGATCTACTAAGCTTTCATGCTGATCCATCAACTTAGAAAATGTTTGTAAAATTTTTTAAAATGCAGTGTAAACATTTCAGCCCTGAACCTTCTTTCTATGCCTTTGAACCTTCTCTTTCATGTGCAATACCTGAAGGCCCACTGAGAATAACTGCTGAAAGCCCCAAAGATTGGTAAAACAGAATTTCTGACTCAGGAAATAAAGATCAGCTGAATAGGATTCCCATACGGCAATCCAGATCAATGGAAAAGCAAGCCCAGAAATTTACAGTATCTATCCTAGACAGTACAACATGAAGGTTGTGTTTCATTGCTGGTAACAAAAGTCCCAGTGGCCAAGAAAAAAAAAAAAAAAAAAGGAGATACAAAAATTGTAGATCCAGTAATAAGGAACTACACCTTATTTTGACATTTTGCTTTAAGTGGAATTAAAAACACTGCCTTTATTTGGCGTCACTGATATGGTAAACAATTCTTGCAACCAAACTATTGCATTCTGCTGAAACAACTAAAGCAGTAATGAGACACGGATTAGTTTTAGGGAAAATCTGTACACATTTCCAGCAACTATCATCCTAGATGGTGATGATTTCATATGCTTTATGCCAAGAAAAATAATGATTTACTTCGCTTGTGAAGTAAAACTCAGAATACACCTATAAATAATTTAAAAACAAATTATAAAACCCGGAACAGTTTATTACAATACTCTTAAATTCTGATGTACTGAATAATCCATGTGGAACGAGAATTGCCTCTACAATACTGGTACTGGGTGGCACTCCAGTTGATATTTCAGGTCCTTAAATAGCATACACTACCTCATAAGGCAATCCTTTCCCTTTTTGGACATGCCATTATTCTCAGCATATCTGGAACTGAGTAATTTGCATCTGTTTGGTCCTATTCTGACTACTGTGCTACATACATTCCCTGTTCTACATAACTATTCTCTTAAATATTGTGTACCATGGGCTTTCCCTGTCTCTTTGCTGCTGCTGCTGCTACTAAGTCGCTTCAGTCGTGTTCAACTCTGTGGGACCCCACAGACGGCAGCCCACCAGGCTCCCCCGTCCCTGGGATTCTCCAGGCAAGAACACTGGAGTGGGTTGCCATTTCCTTCTCCAATGCATGAAAGTGAAAAGTGAAAGTAAAGTCATTCAGATGTGTCCAACTCTTCGAGACCCCATGGACTGCAGCCTACGAGGCTCCTCTGTCCATGGGGTTTTCCAGGCAAGAGAACTGGAGTGGGTTGCCATTGCCTTCTCCACCCCTTCTCTTTAACTCTGCATTAAACAACCCAGTTCCTTACTCCAGTATTCCTGCAACATTGTTTCCCAATTCTTTGAAACTATGTTTATCTCCAGACACAACTTCAGTTTTAATTAAAGAGTGACATTCAAAATTTAATACAGTATTACACATAGGTTTCGGATAAGGCAATGGCAACCCACTCCAGTATTCTTGCCTGGAAAATCCCATGGACAGAGGAGCCTAGTAGGCTGCAGTCCATGGGGTCTCGAAGAGTCGGACACGACTAAGCAACTTCACTTTCACTTTTCACTTTCATGCATCAGAGAAGAAATGGCAACCCACTCCAGTGTTCTTGCCTGGAGAACCCCAGGGACAGGGGAGCCTGGTGGGCTGCCGTCTATGGGGTCGCACAGAGTCGGACACGACTGAAGCGACTTAGCAGCAGCAGCACAGATAGGTTTACCCATTTCACAACATTCTCTGCATCTCATCTAGCCACCATGTTTTTGTGTTTGCATTAGATTTCTACAGTAAAGACCCATATATTCATTGACCACTAGAACTCTTCTCTTGGATTTCTCAAACTCAGAATGTCCAAAATTGAATTCATCCTCTCCGTGACCCTTCACTTCTTCACTTCATCACACTCCAAATACACATCACCTCATAATTTTCCTACACAGTACCAGTGTCTAGGCTAGAAATGCTTAACCTATGAGCACTCAATCCACCTCCTTCGCCTCGTATCACCCAATTCCATCAAATCTGCCATTCAGTTCAAGAGTCTGGGCTCTAAGACAAACTGCTGGAGTCTAAATCATTGCTCTGCCCTAAGCAGTTGTGTGGCCTTAACAAGTAACTTAGCTTCTCTATGACTCAGTTTCCCCATTTTAAAAATGTTAATAAGATAATTTGCCTCATAAGGCTGCTGTAAGGACTAAATTAAATCAAATACCCAATGTGCTTGGTAAAGTGATCAGTCTACAGCTCATAATGCACAGCAATTATTAGTTGCTATTATAATCATTATCACTGCCTTACTATCTCTCACATTATCATTCTCATCACTGCTTATTGTTTAGTTCAGGTCCTTCACTGTTTTTCATCTACATTATTGTTGGAGCTTCAAACTGTTGTCTCTGCTTCCCTTCTTGTAATACTCTTTTTTATATAACTTTGATCATGCCATCTCCTAGTTCCAAATGCTTTGATGGTTTACTATCACTCTTAGGTTAAAGGCACATTATTGAATGTGATATACAAAACCCTAGGTAAGATGGTAAATTTCTCTAGCCACATTTATCAGCTCTGTTCTCCTAGCACATGATGCTTGAGCCACAGTGATTTATCACCTCTGTTCTTCTAGCATGTGATGTCTGAGCCACATCTGATCAACTATAATTTGCTCAAAATCAGAGATTCTCAATTTTTTTTTTTTTTTTTTTGGTGTGTTAACTAAAAGTGGCCAAAATACTCGGAGATTCTGCTCCTCACCCACCTAAATACCCCATCTTGTGAATGCTTATCTTCCAAAAGAAAAGGACTAAACAATAGGAGATATCATTATACAGGAATGTTTTCATGGGTGGTGTACATGTCTGCTTTAGCAAGAATGATATTTTTTAGTCACTAAGTCATGTCCAATTCTTTTATGGCCTCTAGACTGTAGCCCACCAGGCTCCTCTGTCCATGGGATTTCCCAGGCAAGAATGCTGAAGTGGGTCACCGTTTCCTTCTCCAGGGGATCTTCCTGACTCAGGAATCAAACTTGTGTCTCCTGCACTGGCAGGTGAATTCTTTACCACTGAGCCACCAGGCAAGTCCAGCAAGAATGATACAGACTGGTTTTATTCAAAGTACGGCTGAAAAATCAGCAGCATCAACATCACCTGGGAACTTGTCAAAACTTAACTATCAGACCCCACACCGATGTACTGAGTTAGAATTTCTGTGGATGGGGCCCAGGGATCTCTTTTGTAATAAGCTCTTCAGATTCCTACATTTGAGAAGTTCTGATGAAAAGCATGTATGGTTTGTTTTTCACTTATGATTTACCAACAATAAGACATGCAAGAGCTAAAAACTACTACTGATACAAGTATGAATTAACACTGAAGGATACAATCCTGAAAAAATAAGATGATGAATCTATACTAATCATTTATAATTCAGACGCAAGACAGCAGCAAACACCATGACCAATTTAAGAGAGCCCAACTGATATACTGATAACACATTCAAGAAAATACTGGTAATTCCAGCCACCTGTTTGTTGAGCATGAGCAGTTGGAGCTTTACAACTTATCAGCATTTCATTGCACTTTGATTTCTGATGAAATACTAATATCTTGTAGCAGACTCTAGTAATGGGTTGCATTTTGGCAATGTTATATATATTTTAGTAAGCTTTAATATCCAACTTAGACTACTAGTAAGTATGAGCCACAGCCCATGGGGTCGCAAAGAGTTGGTCATGACTGAGCGACTAAGCACAACACAAGTAGTCCTTAATTGTTCTTCGAAGTAAAAACCTATGCAAATTTTTTCACTCATGAGAATGGAAGAATGGATTTGCATTTGGGGATTAATTTAATTCTAAAATGGACTGTCCTTGCCAATCAGGAGATGACCAACCAGTTTGTCAATTATTGCTTGAAAGAACCAGAAAAGCCCTCATTTTCAACACTGGTACATGAAACAATCTGCCAGTAACAATTCAGAGTTTTCTTCTGGGAAGCCTCTCCTGTCCCCACTCACCCATTCTGTGGCAGCAGTCCCTTCTCTGTCTACCTCTAACATGTTGTGCCAACCTCTGTAACTGTACTTACTGTGTAGTGAAAAATCTGTTAATTTTTGTGCCTGTCAAGATCTTCTCAAAGCTTGATTCTGCCTAGGTAAAGACAGGAGTAGTCAAAAAAATTCTTGGCTGATATATAACCAGTCATTTACTATACCTGTCTATTCTTAGCTTCCTCACATACTTTTTATATCTTCAGTCATTCTGAAAACCATTAATTTTTCCCATTTTTAAAATCATGCTTTAATGATGACAAATTTCACACAGAATAAGAAATTATGCATAAGGGCAGTATGAGGGGCATAAATTCTCTATTAATTCATTCATAATCTGGAATGAGAGCACAGTTTCTATTAAAACTTCACATTCTTTTTTGCCATTCTTATTCATAAATGTTACAAAACATTCAACCACTGTGAACCCAAGAAACAGCAGGTGGAAATATGGTAAAGGCTATGGTAGAAACACAACTAGAGTGGGAATTAAAAGATCCAGGTACTAACCTCAGCTTGACTAACAAACACTAGAACCCGATGCTGGGAAAGATTGAAGGCAAAAGGAGAAGTGGTGACAGAGGACAAGTGGTTAGATAACATCACCGACTCAATGGACATGAATTTGAGCAAGCTCTGGGATATAGTGGAGGACTGAGGAGCCTGGCGTGCTGCACCCCATTGGGTTGCAAAGAGTTGGACCCAATTTAACAACTGAAGAACAGCAACAACAAGAAACTATCCTAATTTATCAAGACCTCAGATTCTCCAGTTCTAAAATACAAATTTGAAGTAATCCATGGGATATAATGAAAGCACTTGTCCCAGAGGTGGCTATAAAGATCAAAAAAGTAATGCAAATAATGTATATTGTAAACATTCCTAACAGCATTCACTATTATAATCATGTAACAACAAATAAGGGACTATAGGGCTATGCAAAACAGAATCATTTGTTATATCAAAGTAAAAATTTTCTCGTGAAACATCAAAATCATTTTCAACTGCCAGGTTTAGAGAGTTATTTAGACACAGGCTCTTACTAAAGATTCTGCAATCAACTCTGAATACTTGCCATGTAAAAAAAAAAAAAAAACTGGGATGGGAGAGGGGAGGTGTTATCCCAGCTTCACAGGGATAGTCCCCAAAGGATAATCTTAAATTGAGACATAGGGAGGCATGAGTGCCCTTAAAGGAGCCAAGACAAAATGTCAAAAGCTTGAGGAGGAGGTAATTCTCTTGTGAAGACAACCCCTCACCAAATCCTCGTCACCTTCCATCAAATCACTCTTCTTTCACATGAATTGTTAACCATAGTTACCCTATGCATTTAAAATTTAATCTCATATATCTTACTATTATTTTTTCTTACTGTATACTGTATTTTCTTACCCAACTTTCAACCTCTATTCTTTGTGTCACATTTTTATTCAATTAACTCTTACCCTTAATTTCCAGAGTTCTAATACTAATCTTTTTTTCCCCTATTGCTCTCATTTACAGCTATAATTTTAAATACCTTGAGAGCTACCATTTTAAACGTCTTAGATATTTCAAATTTTTACTCTGACTTTTGATTTTAATAATATTCTAGTCTGCTTAAACATTTTCCCCTTTGTCATTTTTGCATTCAATTTATTTATTATTTATGATACCCATTTTTAGGGCCAGCAAAATGTTAAGTCCAGAAAAGAGCCTAAAGAAAGTTCTTATAAGGTATGGCAGTTCTTATAAGGTATAACGTTCTTATGGTATAAGTTCTTTTAAGGTTCTTAGAAGGTATGGCAGCTTTCATTTTTGCAACTTCTTCTGCCACTCCAATTCCCCAAAAGATTCACTGGCCTAGTCCTCTCCAAAAGACCTTTAGCTCCCATGGGACAAAGCCCACTAATCACTCCCCCCAGAGCCACAAGGCTTACTCAGCAAATGACATCTGGATTTGCTCCAGTGATGTTGTTAGTTAACTTTTCATGTTATCCAGGCTTTATGCAAGCTATTCTGTGTATTTTAAAAATCCTAACTCTAAAATATGTAACAAACAGTATTTGGGTCATTATAAACTAAAAGACATGAGGAGCCATTACAACCAGAGGGATAATATGAAAATAAGTGTTTGATTACTATGTTATAGAACCTACTAGAGAGGTATAAAAGTGTCCATGAGAATGGCATTGAAACATGTATAATATCATATATGAAACGAGTCACAAGTCCAGGTTCAATGCACGATACTGGATGCTTGGGGCTGGTGCAATGGGACGACCCAGAGGAATGGTACGGGGAGGGAGGAGGGAGGGGGTTCAGGATGGGGAACATGAGTATACCTGTGATGGATTCATGTTGATATATGGCAAAACCAATACGATATTGTAAAGTTAAAAAATAAAATAAAATTAAAAAAAAAAAAGAAAAACGCCATCATTCCTTCAATAAATATACATTAAGCAACTACCCTGTGCCTATACTCTGGAAGACACTGATATAGCAAGGAAAAAAAGAAAATAAGAAAATCCCTATATCAGAAATATGGACAGTTAACACATATTTCAAAAGACCATATTGCATTAGCCAAGCAAGCACTGGAAGCGTCTTAGACAATGACAGTGAATTTGGGTAAACTCTGGGATATAGTGGAGGACTGAGGAGCCTGGCGTGCTGCACCCCATTGGGTTGCAAAGAGTTGGACTCAATTTAACAACTGAAGAACAGCAACAACAAGCAACTATCCTAATTTATCAAGACCTCAGATTCTCCAATTCTAAAATACAAATTTGAAGTAATCCATGGGATATAATGAAAGCACATAGAGAAAAGCAGATTCACTTAGGTGACAGGTAGTCAAAAGGACACAGTAATTATTGATTCAAAACAAAACAGCCATATAAGTTATGTTCTTTTTCTGTTTCACACAAAGTTTATAAATTTTCATTTGTTTCAAGTAGAGAACTCATTTATTATCTTTATTTCAGTTCTTCCAGGATTTCAGTTTTTCTCTTTGGTTACTGTTTTCAATCTCTGATTCTCTAATGCGAGTAAAAACTTTAGAATAATACAACTTCAATATTTTTAGGCCATCAGGCTCTCAAGTCCACCAGCCATCACTATTAGGTTCATTCTAAGAGCTGAACATCAATAACTATAAGACACTGTGGGACTAGAAATAACACAACCAAACCTTCTGGAAGGAAAGGTTATTCCAAATAAGAAACTCAAAGAAGAAAGATCTTCCAGGAAGAGATCTATAGTACACTGTTGAAAGCATTCAAATCCGTAGCACAATGAGAAATTAGGGATTAAACACATAAATTAGGAGTTGTTGTGTCAAAGAATTTAACTGACGTTGTGGAAATGAATAAAGTCAAATAGGAAACTGTATAATAATAAAATTTTTAAAAGAGTACAATATACCTTAATCCTTCTCATAATCAAGCTCACAGAGTTGTGCTTTGAAGATATATCTTTGGGCTTTACAGAAATACACAAAAGATCCCTTCAGAAGATCTATTGCTGGAATGTGGTCAAGGACATAGACCCTTATGTATCACTCATTACTCTCTCCTGTTAAGGCCTGACATGAGAAGTCTCTTATAGAATTTAGTCCAAGGAATGGCATTCCCTTTTCTGAAGAATGCTATTCTTCCTTCTTTTTCAAAATGGATGCTCTAAAACTAACTGCATTCCACTTTAACTACTAGGAACCTCAGAAGCAAATTAGCAGCTTAACTACAGGTCTCCTGGTCTGCTTTCGGTAGACATCTGCCATTATTTTCACTTTCTGTACTGCATCCTGTAGCTGCATGAATTCCTATATTCGTTTATCAATTGCTGCATAGCAAACAACTCCCAAGCTCAGCAACTGAAAACAACAGCTTATTTCTGATAAGTCTGTGAGTAAGGTGTATGGTTCTTATTAGGACCTGGAATAGGCTCACTTTGCAGCTGCATTCACCTGGTAGGTTAGCTCTGGCAGAATTCCCTTGGGCCCAGCAGGCCTTGAACAGGCTAGATGTCTCCATATGGCCTTTCATCTTTGGGAGGCTAGAAGAGGCTTCCTCAATGGGGACAGTGGCATTCCAAGAAGGCCAGAACTTATCATCTGTCTACTTGCATCATATGTGCTTACGTCCCACTGGCCAAAGTGAGTCAGACACATATATAAGCCAGAGTCACTGTGTACGTGACTCACTGCAAACGATTAATGTGGTCTTCCTAATAGGGCTATTATTAATACTTACTTCTCTTGCAATCCTCCTAATACTTGAATGTTATTCTTTAACAAAGTTTATTTCCTATCTGCTCCATATCTTATCTTTTTAAGAGCTAAAATATTCCTTATGGATGTTCTAAGCTCATACAAGTCCAACATATCAGTGAATGAATGCTTATGTAGGATTCAAAAGTATTTTAAAATTTAAAATGTACCATATGCCACAGCAAATGCTCACTCCCAAATTCTTAAAGATCTCACAAAAGGAATAAAAATTCCTTTGAATTTAAGTTGCAAAAGCTTTTATAAACATTAGTGCCAATCAGTTCCCTCACCATGAAGAAATGCCTCAGTTCCACTGGTGATGTTCCACACTCAAGCTCTTGAGGCACTCTGTACCTGTAATCAATAGCAAATGTATTATCATAAAGTATCCAAAATGCCTGCAATCTTAAAGTCAGAAAAAGAACCATTATCTACATGAAGTACTTCTATACCAACTACTCCAGTTAGCAACCCAAGAAGATGCTGAACAAATGTAAAAATGTTAATCTGAAGAACAGAAAATAATATAAACAAAATGCCAAAATATCACCAAAGAATACATGTAAAGATGAAAGAAATTCATTAAACTTGTTTCATCTTACAAGTATTTTTAAGATACCTTAGTTAGTGTTAGTGTTAGTCGCTCAGTCGTGTCTGACTCTTTGTGACCCCATGGACTGCACCCCACCCAGCTCCTCTGTCCATGAGATTTTCCAGGCAAGGATACTGGAGTAGGTTGCGATTTCCTTCTCCAGGGGATCTTCCCAACCCAGGGATCGGACCCAGGTCTCCTGCACTGCAGGCAGATCCTTTACCGACTGAGCTACAAGGGAAGCCCTAAGATACCTTACATAACTTTAAAGATAAGTTGAACAGGCATTAAAAAATTAAACTATTAAAGACAAGACTATAGTCTTGGGGCTAGTTTTAATATGTACTTTTGTATCCCACTGGCTTTTTTTAAAACACCAATTTCAAATTCAAGATTGTATGTTTTTGTGAAAATGAATGGGCTTTGGAATAAGATGCGTGAGTATGTGACTTGAAGGGTAACTAAACTGGTATCACATAAGGTGGGTCTCTGGACTGCCAAGGTCTGCACTATGACTGGGGCACACAATACTAAAAAAAAGTCAAAACAGCCCTTCTGGCTGCAATTATGATGCCAAACAAGATGCTGTGCTGTGAATAGGTGGCAAAATGCTTCAGAGATTTTTCCACCAGGGGAGACAAAATGTGGAATTTTACTGATGCACAGTAGACTTTTTTTGTTGTCGTTAAATTAGGCCAACAGCAGAGTTATTTTTAGATTAGTTACTTCACTTTCTCTTCTTAATGGGCTGGTATACAAAATAGGACAGAAAATGCACCATATGCCGCAGCAAATGCTCAAATCCTAAATTCTTAAAGCTCTCATGAAAATAAAAGATATCTCTATCTTAAAATATGAGACTTCCATTCAGATGCAGTTAAGACTATAACTAATCTGACAGATATTTATCAGTTAACAATAAAATAAATTATATATTTTTACTTCAAAAACTAATATTTTGGAGGTTTTTTTCCCTTTCATCATTTTTTAGTAAAATAAATAAGCTGTAAGGAAAGAGATAAAGTGTGAATGAATGCACTGACTTAGATTTATGATTAAAAGTTAACATTTAAATCATAGAGCATTTTCAAATCCTACAGTGACTAACATAGCTCTTGATTTCCTCAAGTTACAAAATTTAGATGACTCATCGACTTGCTCTTTCATAAACTCAACCTAAAGTCTCTTCAGGAAGGCTTAATTTTATAGAAAGATAAACTTTTAAAACTTTCTCTTTGGAAGCATGCTTGTTGCTTGGGCTATAACACTGACTGAAGAGGACTCAGGCCCTACCTGTCCCTGGCTCTGTGGTCTGCTGGACACAAACACTGCTAACTGCCTTCAGCAGAGGGACCGCTTCTGAACATCTACTGCCCACCAGACTATACAAGACACTTAGCCTGAAACATTGATTAACCCCACAACAACCAGATGAAGCAGGATCCTCACTGTTCCCCAAGTTTACAAACAAGGACCACAAATCCCGAAGGTTAAATATTTATTCTAATATACTAGTAAGGTCAACCCTAAGCAAGAAAATAAACATGATTGTGATACTGTAAAAAAAAAAAATATATATATTCTTTGTATTTCAACATGATGATATTCTCGTTTTATGATTGCAATCATGCTCCACAAAACTATACTATTATTTTGATTTATACTACTGTTATAAATTATGAAGATGACAGAATGTATAACATTAAAAACATATAAATGTACATAATATATAATATTGGTAAAAGTTAACTGCTTTAAAAAGAAATTCTCCCCACTTTTATGAATGACATATATAATTAAAACCATATTATGAAATTTTAAAAAATTAAATAGATTAATAAAGTCAACAAACATCTTTAATACAGCAAAACAATTCATCATGTTCTCTGAAATGCCCTGATTTTATTAAAGTAACAAAAGTGCAAGACAACAAACTGCTGTCTAACCCACCTCACACAGTTTACAATTAAGATGAGAAAATAAAGTTCTTATCCCCTTTAAAAAAGTAAGTAAAATGTCTAATGTCTTAATATTATTTTACTAAGATATAGTCTTGTGAGTTCATCATATGTTAAATGTACAGTTTATGTTTTTCCCTAAAAAAAGGGCAGATGAATATTGCTATAGTTCACCATTTTAAGTAATCTAGCTTTGAAAAGACTAAATGTAGAAATTAAATGATACATCTTTAAACTAATACTGATATTTAGGCATAAACATTAATTGCTAAAAAACACTGGTATGCTGATAAATTGGAGTTTTCAATCAAAACTATATTCACATATAACCTCAAGAGATAAAATGTATGACAAAAAACTAGGAAACCTAAAGAATATCATAATTGCTTCAAATGTTATTAAACCAACAATACTAATGAACTCCATGTATAAAGGATACCTTACACATGTGTGCTAAGTGGCTTCAGTCATGTCCAACTCTTTGTGACCCTGTGAACCATAGCTGATGCATACACAATTTTTACAGTTAAAAATACACTTAAGATAATTGGCATTTTGATATAATCCTAAACACCTTAATTCTGAGATATAACGTCTAAGAATAATCAGGTCTAATAGCGAGAAAAAAAATACTAGGCTGAACACAAGAAAAAGTATTCTAAAAACTTTAAAGAAATCATAATACCTTGCCAATAAAAGTGTTAACAAAAGCAAAAAACTGAATAACTAAAAATGTCAAAGGCTGCTTTTAGAGACGAATAGACTTTGACTGGAAAAGAGGAACAGAGAGGTTTATATGCATTTAAACTTCATCACACTTTGTGGCAGACAGTGGTCTTGGTCCTAAAATGAAATTCCATGTCTAAATTACTGTTAAGCAATTTTTATCTAGCCGGGTCAATTAATTTTAAAGAGAGCAACCCTGAAAATAAGAAACAAGAAAGAGGCGAAGTCCTCTAAATAAAATTATAATGCTAGACTTTTATTGAACGTTAAACCTGGTGCATACCCTTTTTTTCTATCAAGTAAATAATCCACTTGGAAGGTATATATGGGGAAAAAAAAACAAATAAACCAACTTTAAAGAAGTAGCAAAATGTCCTGACATTCTTATCAGTTGATGTAACTATATCTAAGCACTTTATGTTTTATCTTTCTCTGGTTGCTAAATTCACATTTAAATTACTTAAGACTAATTTTACCACATATTTACTTTAGAATTTTACTAAAGCTGAGTTCTAAGAAAGTACAATGAAAGCCCAATCTTTTATAATTTATGAATAGATTATTTCTAGGGCTGGACTAGATCTTGAACACTGTATTACAGAACTTGTGCATTGGTTTCAATTCATCCATTATTTCCACTCAAAATGAGGACCCTCCCATAACACAATATTGTTAGAATAGTTACCAAGCACACACAGTAACCACTTTCCGAGCATGTGCTTTTTATTAGGGGATCACTAACATATGCTCCCAACATCCACAAGCTAAAGAATATGTACCACTTGCCAACCCTTTCTTCCACTGAGCACATATCTACTCAGTAAATTATTTCCAGACGAATGGGAAAAGGAATTATGTTTCTTTGACTAAATTATCTAATGATGTTCCTAGAACTGAAAGAGAGGGAAGAGACATATGTGTGAAACATCTTCAAAATATTCTTCCTAGTTGTTCCTTAGTGCCTGAAACCTGTAAGGAAAAGTCCAACGTTTCCAACCTCATTTCCTCAGTGTGCACATGTAAAACGGTGGTCGATGGAGGACACAGGACAGTGTATTACAAGATACAGTGGTACTTTTGAAGAGTTCATATCATAGAATACCACGGACTGGGCCATACAGGAAGATTCTAATTCCAATAGAAACTAGTAATTAATTAGCTTTATTATAAAAATAGAAAATTACTCCATTATCAGAACCAGAAAAACTGACTTCCTAAGAAAAGTCAAGAGTAAAATTCTCAGCTTAGCTATAGGCTCAGTAAGAAGTTCTCAGAACAAAAGAGCAGCAACCCAATAAAAGTACATAAAATACCAAATTAAATGACATGGAGATCATGGTATCCAAATTCATTACTGAAGCAAAAAAAAATACTAACAGGGGAGTCAGACTGATACTCAGAAATGAGAAATCTTTTAAATTTATTATATAAGACTGTTTACAAAACATATGGCTCCAGAAAATTAGAATCATTGCAATGATGAATTTATTAATTTAAAAATATCAATTTTAAAGCCAAGCAATATGGTATAAGACTTTGAATGAATATGGAAAAGAAAATACTGCAAAACTGAGACAATCCTAAATTGGGGCAACATCTAGTTTTGCCACATCTAATAGCTTCAGAGAACTTCATGAATAAACAATTGTAGCTTCACTTGCAAATACCACAAACAAAATTCAAAATTAATTTTTAAGTTTCAGGTTTCAAGTTTCCAAGGATATCTGGTTCAGGCAGAGACAATATTTGACTTCTGAGTACATCCACAAAATCAGATTTTTCTCTAAAGAATATTCCTGGATCAGCTCTTTGTAACAACTGCCTAACCAAAGGGGGCAAGAAATGAGGAACAGGATCTATTTGCTTCTGGTAAATTGCCTATTTCCCTTTCTTCCAGATCCTCAGAATTCATGGAGACTGGTATGAGGAATGTTCCCTTAACTGAACGGGTGGCTACATCCTAAACTCTGGCACTGTTTTTTAAGATGAAAACAAACAAAAACAAAGCCAATAAATGAAACAGCCCTACGGGGGCGGGGGTGGGGAGGAGGAACTAGGAAAAAGCACAGTCTTGTGATCCATCGTTATCACTGAAGGGAAAGGCATTTACTATCTGGCAGCTACCATGTGGGAAACTGTGTGTGTGTGCATGTGTGCGTGTGTGTGTATGTGTGTGTTAGTCCCTCAGTCATGTCCGATTCTTTGCGACCCCATGGACTCTAGCCCACCAGGCTCCTCTGTCCATGGTATTCTGCAGGCAAGAATACTACAATGGGTAGCCATTCCCTTCTCCAGGGGATCTTCCTGACCCAGGAATCAAACTGGGGTCTCCTACATTGCAGGCAGATTCTTTACCAACTGAGCCACCAGGGAAGACCACAGAAAACCCTACAAATGTTATTTTTGACTCATACCAAAAAGAAAAAAAAATCCACTATGTAGAATTTTCATCCATATTTTATAGATAAGAAAATCAAGTTCAGAGATCAAATAACTTGACCCAGATCACACAGCCAGCATATGCCTGTGCCTCTCCATCTGTCTAATCCCAAGCTCTCTTCTTGCCATGATGTCAAGCCCACATCTCAGTTAACAAACATTCCTCCTGGGCTTCCACTATGTGCAGCCATGCTACAAAGGACCACGAAAGAAACAGGAGATAGCACCCTTGCCCTCCAAGCAGTTAACATCCAAGAGACACTCTGAAGACTCAGATGTCCAATCCATGAGAGGCAGTGTGTTTTACAGAGAGGGAAGAACACTAGACTATGGGAAGGGAGATGACTCACTCTGGATTGCACCACTTACTAGCCACACAACCTTGAGTAAACAAGTATTTCCGTTATTTTCTCATCAGCAGAGAGCAGAGACTATAACATCTGCCTTAATGATCTCACAGAATTAGTTCCAAGATCCAACTGAGTAAAAAAAATATAGAGCAGGAGAAAATATTTGCAGATGAAGCAATAGACAAGGGGTTAATTTCAAAAATATAGAAAGACTTCAAACAGCTCAATATCAACAAATAACCCAATCAAGAAATGAGCAGAGAATCTAAATAGATATTTTTTCAAAGATAACAGGCACATGTAAAGATGCTCAACATCCCCAATTATTAGAGAAATTCAAGCCAAAACTGCAACGAGGTATCGCCTCACACTGGTCACAAAGGTCATTGTCAAAAACTCTACAAACAACAAATGCTGGAGACAGTGTGGAGAGAAGGAACCCTCCTTCACTGCTGGGAATGGAAACTGGGGCAGCCACTGGTCCCCCCATGGAAAACAGTATGGAGGTTTCTTTAAAAACTAAAACTAGAACCTCCATATAACCAGCAGTCCCATTCCTGGGTATATATCTAGAGAAAACCATAATTAGAAAAGATATACTTATGGCCTACATACATGCACCCCAATGCATATAGCAGCACTACTCAAAACAGCCAAGACACGGAAGCAACCTAAATGTCCACTGACAGATGAGTGGATAAAGAAGATGTGATTTACATACACAACACACACACACATATACACACACCCAATGGGCTACTATTCATCCATAAAAAAGAATTGAATAACGCTATTTGCAGCAACATGGATGGAAATAGAGACCATCATACAAAAGTGAAGAAAGACAGAAAAAGACAAATTTCACACAATAGTGTTTATACATGGAATCTAAAAAAAAAAAAAGATACAAATAGTTATTTACAAATCAGAAATAGATTCACAGACATAGAAAACAAACTTATGGTTACCAAAGGGGAAAAGGGGAAAGAGAAATTAGGAGTTTGGGAGTAAAATATACACACTACTATATATGACACAGATAAGCAACCAGGATTTACTGTATAGCACAAGTAATTGCATTCACTTAGCTTATAATCTATAATAGAAAATAACCTATAAAGAATAAACACATATATAACTGAATCTCTTTGCTGTACACCTAAAACAAGTACAGTATTGTAAATCAACTATATTTCAATATATTTTTTAAAGAGGCTGATTAGCTACAAAATATTTTAGAAATACAATACAATAACACTGCTATTCAAAGCTCCATAGTCATTACAGATCTTTGGATCAGTTCAGTTCAGTTGCTCAGTTGTGTCCGACTCTTTGTAACCCCATGGACTGCAGCATGCCAGGCCTCCCTGTCCATCACCAACTTCTGGAGTTTACCCAAACTCATGTCCATCGAGTCGGTGATGCCATCCAACCGTCTCATCCTCTGTTATCCCCTTCTCCTCCTGCCCTCAATCTTTCCCAGCATCAGGGTCTTCTCCAATGAATCAGCTCTTTGCATCAGCTGGCCAAAGTGTTGGAGTTTCAACTTCAACATCAGTCCTTCCAATGAACACTCAGGACTGATCTCCTTTAGGATGGACTGGTTGGATCTCCTTGCAGTCCAAGGGACTCCCAAGAGTCTTCTCCAACACAACAGTTCAAAAGCATCAATTCTTTGGTGCTCAGCTTTCTTTATAGTCCAACTCTCACATCCACACATGACTACTGGAAAAACCATAGCCTTGAAAAACCATAGCCTTGACTAGACGGACTTTTGTCGGCAAAGTAATGTCTCTGCTTTTTAATATGCTGTCTAGGTTGGTCGTAACTTTTCTTCCAATGAGTAAGGGTCTTTTAATTTCATGGCTGAAATCACCATCTGCAGTGATTTTGGAGTCCCAAAATATAAAGTCTGTCACTGTTTCCACTGTTTCCCCATCTATTTGCCATGAAGTGATGGGACAAAATGCCATGATCTTAGTTTTCTGAATGTTGAGTTTTAAGCCAACTTTTTCACTCTCCTCCTTTCATCAAGAGACTCTTTACTTCTTCTTTGCTTTCTACCATAAGGGTGGTGTTATCTGCATATCTGAGGTTATTGATATTTCTCCTGGCAATCTTGATTCCAGCTGGTGCTTCATCCAGCCCAGAGTTTCTCATGATGTACTCTGCATAGAAGTTAAATAAGCAGGGTGACAATATACAGCCTTGATGTACTCCTTTTCCTATTTGGAACCAGTCTGTTGTTCCATGTCCAGTTCTAACTGTTGCTTCCTGACCTGCATGCAGATTTCTCAGGAGGCAGGTCAAATAGTCTGTTTTTCCCATCTCTTTTAGAATTTTCCACAGTTTATTGTGATCCACACAGTCAAAGGCTTTGGCATAGTCAATAAAGCAGAAATAGATGTTTTTCTGGAACTCTCTTGCTTTTTCAATGATCCAGCGGATGTTGGCAATTTGATCTCTGGTTCCTCTACATTTTGTAAATCCAGCTTGAACATCTGGAAGTCCACGGTTCACATACTGTTGAAGCCTGGCTTGGAGAATATCAAGCATTACTTTACTAGTGTGTGAGATGAGTGCAACTGTGCAGTAGTTTGAACATTCTTTGGCATTGCCTTTCTTTGGGATTGGAATGAAAACTGACCTTTTCCAGTCCTGTGGCCACTGCTGAGTTTTCCAAATTTGCTGGCATACTGAGTGCAGCACTTTCACAGCATCATCATTCAGGATTTGAAATAGCTCAATTGGAATTCCATCACCTCCACTAGCTTTGTTCATAGTGATGCTTCCTAAGGTGCACTTGACTTCACATTCCAGGATGTCTGGCTCTAGGTGAGTGATCACATTCATGATTATCTGGGTCATGAAGATCTTTTTTGTACAGTTCTTCTGCATATTCTTGCCACCTCTTTCTTAATATCTTCTGCTTCGGTTAGGTCCATACCATTCTGTCCTTTATTGAGCCCATAAATTCAGCAATAAAAAGATTACCTGACTCACTTTCGTGTCCCCTCTTTTTTATTCTGCTTTAATTTGGCTTGTTTAGAGAGTTGGTGCTCTAAGAGTGAAGGACTAACTGACTCTGGCTCTTGCTCCCTGCAGGGTTCTGACAGTGGGACTCATGACTAAACCACTTTCACTGGTTACATTTGCACCTAAGCCAGTCCAGGCACAAGCTCACTCTTAGCCAAAAGGTAAGGTTGTCCTATTTCCCCCCCATCTCGCCTACATTTCTTTTTCTCCCTTCTTCATCAGCTGCCTTATAAAATCAGAACTCCATGCTCAAGTGTCTAGTGCATTCTCAAACCCAAAGTTGTACCTATAATTATAAATTCTTTCTTTCTGTCAACTCACAGAAAAATGTGAGAGGATCCATTTCCTGAGGGAGACTTGAAGAAACTACGTTTAGAAACCTAGTGATGAAGAGATTCTCTAAGGAGGTGGAGAATTTGCAAAACAAGAAACAGCCTTTTACTGACTGAGTTTCCTAAACTAGGTTGTCCCAACCACAAGCTTTCAAAATAAATGAACTAAGTGTTAGTCATTTAGTCATGTCCGACTCTGTGACCCCATGGACTGCAGACCATCAGACTCCTCTGTCACAAAGAAAACTGGAGCGGGATGCCATTCCCTTCTCCAGGGGATCATTCTGACCCAGGGATGGAATTCAGGTCTCCTGCATTGCAGGCAGATTCTTTACCATCTGAGCCACCAGGGAAGCCTAAATGAACTAAGTTTCTGTCTTAAAGACTAGTATTCAAACATAATTCATTATCAAAATTTTCACTGCAAACTGATCAATACTTAGAGCATTATATTCCAATGGGAAGAATTATTCGCAATTTCAAACAGTCAATTGACAAACTTCAGGAGACTATCTAGACTCCAAATATGTTTGATTCAAAAAGAGTTACTGTAATTCTTCAGGTAACTTCCAGATCTTCATTTTATTTTGTCCAATTTTAATACAACCACTATGATATGGCATAAATATAGCTCAGTGAAGATAAAAGAACAAAAAACTTTGTTAACTGAAATGTCACAGGACAAATTTACACAACATGACAAACTTAAATGTCTCAAGCTTTAAACACATACAACACAACACAACTACTTCTACCTCGCTCTCTCTTTTTCTCTCTTTCTCTCTTTCTGCCCACACCCTTCCACCCCCAAAACTCTTCCCTTCTCTGTCTCTATCTTCTTTTAAAGGACGCTAGTAGTATTTTCCCCTTTCTATAATTGCTTTTCTACATACGAAACTGCATTCTTCTATTAGATTACTTACAGAAACTTAAAATGCTCACTGGATCAAAAAAACAAAATCAGAAGTGAAAACTATTAGAACTTTAGAGGTTTTGGATTTATTCTTATAGGAGTATTTATATATTTTATATTCTAAATCACAATTTTATTTCTGATAGTCAGTGAAATCTGGGTTTTATTTCAACTCCCTAATTTCCTGAGGGGAGGGAGGGAGCTTTATTTTACTCTGCTTCCCAGATGGCTCAGGAGTAAAGAATCCACCTGCCAATGCAGGAGATGTGGATTCAATCCTTGGGCTGGGAAGATCCCCTGAAGAAGGAAGTGGCAATCCCCTTCAGTACTTTCGCCTGGGAAATTCCATAGAAAGAGGTGCCTGGCAGGCTACAGTCCCTGGGGGGTCACAAAAAGTCGGACACAACTGAGCACAGCACACACACATAATACTCTACTCCAGTGTTCCTAAAGTCTTCTAAAGCTGCTCTTCATACCAACTTATCTGAATCATGTAAAACATTTTCTAAACATGCACATTTCTGATCCCTATCCAGAACTACTAAGAAATCAGATAATCACAATTAGACTGGTTAGCAGTTTGACAATTTTCCCCATATGATTCTTATGACCAGAAAAATTATCACAAATGATTTTTTTCACTTATTTATATTATGCTTAAGACATTTCCTCAATAGCACCATCTATAAAATTAAATAAACTTACTATGCTAAAACATATTAGATCTTTTTATTTGAATAAATATTATTTTCTAGGAATAAAAGATTATTTCTTCAGTTAATAATATATTTGATTCGGCCTGCCAGGTGGCACGAGAGGTAAAGAACCTGCTTGCCAAGGCAGGAGACACAAGAGACATGGGTTCGATCCCTTTGTCAAGAAGATCCCCTGGAGGAGGGCATGGCTACCCACTCCAGTATTTTTGCCTGGAGAATTCCATGGACAGAAGGGCATGGTGGGCTACAGTCCAACGGGTCACAAAGAATCAGACAACGCTGAAGGGACTTCGCATGCCGTTCGTCAATTTACTTATGGACTTTACAAGGGAGAATTCAACTGCCACATCAAAAGAAACACTACATTTACTTTAACTTTTACCAGTACATATTAAATTAAGAACTAGTTAAAATGACTAAATAGTATTGTTGAAAAATGTGATTAAAAACAGAAATAATGGAATAGCTCTTTATGAAAATAAAGGCTATATATATTAATAGTTTTTCAATTAATTTTTAACTTGTATCACTGTGTCATCAAACAGTATTGTTTTTAATCCTCTAGTTCTCTCTCTTCACCCCCTATTAACATTTTCAAAAAAAATAAAAAGAGAACTTCACTCTCTGAGTAAGACCATAATAGTTCATTATCTCTGCACATCTCAGCAGCCCCACACCTGACTACATTAGGTCTTTTTGCACTTTTCATTTTTTTGGTCACAGAAATATTGTAAGTAATGCAATGAAACCACATACTCATCTGTATTTTCTCATACGGCCAATCCCTGACTCATAAATATTTCATTTATTGTTGTCTTAACTCTAGAAGAGATTTGCCTGTATTTTTCAAGCTTTATTTTGAAACCTCTCTCTTCTGAAAGTGATTCTGACCATGACTTTGGTAAAGTAACACACACTACCTCATACAAAGAACTTTGATTCAATACAATGACAGCTACCTAGACCAATGAACTGAAAAATTTTAAGACACAAAAATATAAAATTCACATAATTCTGAACTAAGTTATTTCACAAGGAAATTCAATATTATATGATAGACATATGCTTTCTGATACTTAAAATGGTAGGAATACTATTCACGTAAGTGCCTTTAGGTCAAAGAAAGTAAAGAATATGCAAGATGAGTTCAGAGAAGGCATTTGAGGAGTACGGGAATTATTGGTTAGTTGAGAATTTAAAAAATCACAGACTATTTATTCAAGAAGTTGAATAGTGGAAGCTAAAAAAGATTAAATTCCAAGAAAGAAACAGAAATGATACTGTTCAACTTACAACTCTTCCATATGATAAAGTGACAAATGTTACTTCTAAGTCAAGCCTCCTGTCAAAAAGATATATGTTCTGAAGGGAAAAAAAAAAAAGAGTCAAATAGTCTACTAAGCCTTTCAGTATAATGCATTTGCTCATAGCAAGGAAGAAAGAAGATCAAGGGAGAGAACTCTGCTATTCCTCATTCTTAGCCTTTCCATGCATCTTCCCATCTCCTTCAGCTTAGACTGTATAATCTACAAAGTTTACATCAAATATAAGAACAGAAACATTCCCTGAAACAGACCCTGCAAAGTTGGGTCTGTTTTGTTATCTTAAAAATATAAATAAAGAATACCAGAACATCTAAAAAACATAAAGAAGCACCATGAGCAAATACAGTAGCAGATCCCCCTTACCCAAAAGCACAGAAGTAAAACCTACTTAAACAGACTTTCTGGCTGATTGAGAACATTTTCGTGATAAGTTTTCAAATTCATGATTCCAGTCAGATACTTCACCCATTTAATCATATCCTGGGCCTCTGGTCTACACATAACCTCATGTACCAAAGAGTAGATAAAAAGCTGTGGGTCATGTCAAATCTTTGCCTCATACTTAATGTTGCCTCTGCGAGTCACGATGCTACATGACTCTTCTACCTGTTGGAGAGCTTCCAGATATTTTTGCTTTGCCTTGATCTCAGAGAAAATGATTTGAACACTGTTCTTGGTTCACTAACTAGAGCACTGATAACTCTGCTGGTCATTATACTTATTATCCAGACTGACACTGTAATAATAATAATGACAAAAGTTGAGTAATTAATGAACTCAGTTCAGTTCAGTTACTCAGTCATGTCTGACTCTTTGCGACCCCATGAACTACAGCACGCCAGGACCCCTGTCCATCACCAACACCCTGAGTTGATGCAAACTCATTTCCATTGAGTAGGTGATGCAATCCTGTTGTTCCCTTCTCGTCCTGACTTCAATCTTTCCCAGCATCAGGGGCTTTTCAAATGAGTCAGTTCTTCACATCAGGTGGCCAAAGTATTGGAGTTTCAGCTTCAGCATCAGTCCTTCCAATGAATATTCAGGACTGCTTTCCTTTAGGATGGAATGGTTGGATCTCCTTGCAGTCCAAGGGACTCTCAAGAGTCTTCTCCAACCACGGTTCAAAAGCATCAATTCTTCAGTGCTCAGCTTTCTTCATAGTCCAACTCTCACATCCATACACAACTACCGGGTAAACCATTGCTTTAACTGGACAGATCTTAGTTGGCAAGGTAATGTCTCTGCTTTTTAATATGCTGTCTAGCTTTAATATGCTGTCATAACTTTTCTTCCAAGGAGCAAGCACCTTTTAATTTCATGAGTGCAGTCACCATCTACAGTGACTTTGGAGCCCAAAAAAATAAAGTCTGTCACTGTTTCCCCATCTATTTGCCATGAAGTAATGGGATCAGATGCCATGATCTTAGTTTTCTGAATGTTGAGGTTTAAGCCAGCTTTTTCACTCTCCTCTTTCACTTTCATCAAGAGGCTCTTTAGTTCTTCTTCACTTTCTGCCATAAGGGTGGTGTCATCTGCCTATATGAGGTTATTGATATTTCTCCCGGCAATCTTGATTCCAGCTTGTGCTTCCTCCAGTCCAGCGTTTCTCATGATGTACTCTGCATATAAGATAAATAAGCAGGGTAACAATAGACAGCCTTGAGGAACTCCTTTCCCGATTTGGAACCAGTGTGTTGTTCCATGTCCAGTTCTAACTATTGCTTCCTGACCCGCATACAGGTTTCTCAAGAGGCAGGTCAGGTGGTCTGGCTTTCCCATCTCTCGAAGAATTTTCCACAGTTTTTTATGATCCACACAGTCAAAGGCTTGGCATAGTCAATAAAGAAAATGTTTTTCTGGAACTCTCTTGTGTTTTCAATGATCCAATGGATGTTGGCAATTTGGCCCCTGGTTCATCTGCCTTTTCTAAATCCAGCTTGAACATCTGGAAGTTCACGGTTCACATGTTGTTGAAACCTGGCTTGGAGAATTTTGAGCATTACTTTACTAGCGTGTGAGATGAGTGCAATTGTGCAGTAGTTTGAACATTATTTGGCATGGCCTTTCTTTGGGATTGGAATGAAAACTGACCTTTTCCAGTCGTGTGGCCACTGATGAGTTTCCCAAATTTGCTGGCATACTGAGTGCAGCACTTTTACAGCATCATCTTTTAGGATTTGAAATAGCTCAATTGGAATTCCATCACCTCCACTAGCTTTGTTCATAGTGATGTTTCCTAAGGCCCCTTGAGTTTGCATTCCAGGATGTCTGGCTCTAGGTGAGTGATCACACCATCATGATTATCTGGGTCATGAAGATCTTTTTTGTATAGTTCTTCTGTGTATTCTTGCCACCTCTTCTTAATATCTTCTCCTTCTGTTAGGTATATACCATTTCTGGCCTTTATTGTGTCCATCTTTGTATGAAATATTCTCTTGGTTTCTCTAATTTTCTTGAAGAGATATCTAGTCTTTGCAAACAAGACCCAATTTCCAACTCAGTCAGTCTCTCCCATCAGGAAGCTTCAATAAGCCTTTTATCCTTCTCCATCAGAGGGCAGACAGACTGAAAATAACAATCACAGAAAACTAACCAATCTGATCACATGGACCACAGCCTTGTCTAACTCAATGAAACTATGATCCATACCGTGTAGGGCCACCCAAGACGGACAGGTCATGGTGGAAAGCTCTGACAAAATATGATCCACTGGAGAAGGGAATGGCAAACCACTTCAGTATTCTTGCCTTGAGAATCCCATGAACAGTATGAAAAGGCAAAAAGATAGGACACTGAAAGATGAACTCCCCAGGTCGGTAGGTGCCCAATATGTTATTGGAGATCAGTGGAGAAATAACTCCAGAAAGAATGAAGAGATGGAGTCAAAGCAAAAACACCCAGTTGTGGATGTGACTGGTGATGGAAGTAAAGTCTAGTGCTGTAAAGAGCAATATTGCATAGGAACTGGAATGTTAGGTCCATGAATCAAAGCAAATTAGAAGTGGTCAAACAGGTGATGGCAAGAGTGAAATCAACATTTTAGGAATCAGTGAACTAAAATGGAATGGGTGAATCTAACTCAGATGACCATTATATCTACTATGGTAGGCAAGAATCCCTTAGAAGAGATGGAGTAGCCATCATAGTCAACAAAAGAGTCCGAAATGCCATACTTTGATGCAATTGCAAAAACGACAGAATGATCTGTATTTGTTTCCAAGGCAAACCACTCAAAATCACAGTAATCCAAGTCAAAGACCTGAACAATAAGGCTGAAGAAGCTGAACTTGAATTGTTCTATGAAGACGTACAAGACCTTCTATAACTAACACTCAAAAAAGATGTCCTTTTCATTATAGGGGACTGGAATGCAAAAGTAGAAAATCAAGAAATACCTGGCTGCTTCTGCTGCTCCTAAGTCGCTTCAGTTGTGTCCAACTCTGTGTGACCCCATAGACGGCAGCCTACCAGGCTCCCCCATCCCTGGGATTCTCCAGGCAACAACACTGGAGTGGGGTGCCATTGCCTTCTCCAATGCATGAAAGTGAAAAGTGAAAGTGAAGTCACTCAGTTGTGTCCGACTCCTAGTGACCCCATGGACTGCAGCCCACAAGGCTCCTCCATCCATGGGATTTTCCAGGCAAGAGTACTGGAGTGGGGTGCCATTGCCTTCTCCGAAGGAGAACTACTACTTGATAGAAATGAAACAGGAAGAAATAAGAAAAAATTTTGTCATAGAATTCTTAGAAGTCCATGTCAATTTTAAGCTCACAGTTCCAAGCCAGTGAACAAAATGCAGCATGGATTCTAGAAACAGAAACTTTAAAAGATGTATCTATATTTATATCAACAACTATATGTGTGTGTGCTTGTGTGCACGCTTGGCAAATATAATCGTGAGCTCTACTGGCTCACCACCTGATTTTGGATGGTCTGTGAGGTATACATTTTTATCGTTTCAAATGGCTGAATCAAAATCAAAAGTATATCTTATGAAATATGAAAATTATATAAAATTCAAACATTAATGTCCATAAATAAAACTACTGGCACACAACCACATTCATGCACTTAGGTGCCATCCATAGCTGCTTTTATATTACAGTGGCAGAGTTGAATAGTTGTGATAGAGACCAATGGTCCACAACCTGTATTTACTATCTAGCCTTTTACAGAAAAAAAAAAATCACCAACTTCCACATATATACAGTGGCAGAATTTATTTTGGGGGGCTCCAAAATCACTGCAGATGGTAACTACAGCCATGAAATTAAAAGATGCTTACTCCTTGGAAGGAAAGTTATGATCAACCTAGATAGCATATTATAAAGCAGAGACATTACTTTGCCAACAAAGGTCCATCTAGTCAAGGCTATGGTTTTTCCAATAATCATGTATGGATATGAGAGCTGGACTATAAAGAAAGCTGAGCACCAAAGAATTGATGTTTTTGAACTGTGGTGTTGAAGAAGAGTCTTGAGAGTCCCTTGGATGCAAGGAGATCCAACCAGTCTATCCTAAAGGAGATCAGTCCTGAGTGTTCATTGGAAGGACTGATGTTGAAGCTGAAACTTCAGTACTTTGGCCACCTGATGCAAATAGCTTACTCACTGGAAAAGACCCTGATGCTGGGGAAGATTGAAGGCAGGGGGAGAAGGGGATGACAGAGGATGAGATGGTTGGATGGCATCACCAACTCAGTGGACATGAGTTTTGGTAAACTCCAGGAGTTGGTGATGGACAGGGAGGCCTGGCGTGCTGCAGTTCATGGGGTCACAAAGAGTCGGACACAACTGAGCAACTGAACTGAACTGAACATATATACAATGACTTGGCATGAAACTCTAAAATAAAAACGGTTTGGGATAAATATCAATATTTACTGAAATTATGAGATATTAAAAGTGAAATTATGAGCTTTCAGTCTCAGAAGACACTAACAAAACTAATTAGAAAATATCTTAAAAACAAAAAGCATTACACAGGGATTATTCAACCTCAGAAGTGATATTACATGGCAAGAAACACTACAGAAACATGACTCAAGGCTTTGATATTATTAAATTCTTAAAATGGGCTGTTGAAAATCTTCACCCCAACCCCCCCCAAAAAAAACTAGGAACACTTCAAGATATTTAGATATGGAGAAAATAATAAAGAAGATATAAGCCTAGTGTTTGGGACAGTGGTAGGTTCTAAGATAACTGAGATACAGTCGAACTTCTTGATTCTTGCGTAGTTTACCTTCACCAAAAAGAAAAGTTATACTAAAATGTAAAATCAAATATGATTAATGAGAAAATCAAAGCTCAGGAATTAAAAAGAGGGCCATGAGTCACTTTAAGTAAGTTCAGTCATGCAGAACCACTAGGTTAAAATTTTAAGGTGTCTTTAAAAAGTAGCTTGTATATGTTATCACTAAACTACACTTGATAACCTTGAAAGAGTTACAAACAACAAGAGCAGATGTAACACATAAGAGGGGACAAATGTTATTTTATTTTTTGAAGGTAAAAGGATTCTAGGAAATGAAGATCAGTGATCTTGACATTATTCCCCAACAAAATTCTACAACAGGTTACTAAACAGATGGTTTGTGAGCACTTACATTTAAAAAAAAAAAAAAAAGCCTGCCATGGATTTGTTAAAAATAAGTCATGCTAAACCTTGTTTTCTTGTCTCACATGTTATTAGATGAGTGGATCAGAGAAATGCATTGGCTGTACAATGCCTGGACCAAGAAAGTATGGAGTAAGTCTTTCATGGCCAACTGTTAAGTCCACTTCCTATGTAACTTTGGGGGAAATTCTTGGATTAAGAGGCAAATATCATAGATTGGTCAAGTTTCTGCATGTTTTGTGAGCAGAGGCACTGACAGCCTTTGTTCTAGACTATCTTTCTCATGGATGTCTGTATACCAAATTGCCTTTGAATATCCATAATACCTCCCTCTGAACAAAGGGAAGGTTTGCTTATAGCCCATTACAAAAGATCAGGGTTCCTAAACTTGAAGTTCCTCATCTGCAATACAGAGTGATACAGAGTGTACAACATGGACTTGGGCCACTCTGTGGAGCCCCTGATGGACTTAGGGGTGCACGCATGCTAAGTCACTTCAGTCATGTCGGATCTTTGAGACCCTATGGATCATAGCCTGCCAGGCTCCTCTGTCTATGAGATTCCCCAGGCAAAAACACTGGAGTGAGTTGCCATGGGCTCCTCCAGGGGATCT
This sequence comes from Bos taurus, assembly GCF_002263795.3. Classification (NCBI taxonomy): domain Eukaryota; kingdom Metazoa; phylum Chordata; class Mammalia; order Artiodactyla; family Bovidae; genus Bos; species Bos taurus. Next base: position 54,412,942 of record NC_037331.1, read on the forward strand.
TTCCAATTCAGGGGTCAAACCAGTGTCTCTTATGTCTCCTGCTCTGGCAGGCAGGGTCTCTACCACCAGCACCAACCCCGGGTCTCCTGCACTGCAGGTTGATTGACCATCTGAGCCACCAGGGAAGTCCCTGAACTTGGGGGACAAGGAAACAAACCAAGCATAAGGTTCCTGCTCTTCACTGTATCAGGAGTAATAAAGTCCTTTGTCTTCTATGCTAAGTCGCTTCAGTTGTGTCCGACTCTGTGTGACCCTATAGACGGCAGCCCACCAGGCTCCCCCATCCGTGGGATTCTCCAGGCAAGAACACTGGAGTGGGTTGCCATTTCCTTCTCCAATGCATGAAAGTAAAGTCACTCAGTCCTGTCCGACTCTTTGCGATCCCATGGCCTGCAGCCTACCAGGCTCCTCAGCTCATGGGATTTTCCAGGCAAGAGTACTGGAGTGGGGTGCCACTGCCTTCTCTGATACAGTTCCACAAAATAGTGTCTGACTAATTTGTTACCATGCAAGTAAAGTAAAATCTCAGATACTTCACAGTTCTGGACAACCTGTGACTCAGCTTTGCCATTGGTAAAATGGGGAAATAACAGTATAAATCCTCATAAAGACAGTATGAAAAATAAATTCACACACAAATTTCCTAGAAAAGTATCTACCGCTTAATAAATATTAGCCATTTTTATAATGACACTTATGATTAATTTCAGATGTATAACAGTAGGTAAATAATCCCATCCAAAGGATTAATGATAAATCAAAGAGCTCCTACTCACTGAGTTTAAAAAAGGCTCTATTCTTAACCTTGTTCTGATCAATATCTTCAAAAATAATTAAGCCTAGGTATTAATGTATTAATCAAAATTATGGATGACACAATTGTTAACATAGATAATAGAACCAAGATTTTTAAAAATCTTGACATGCTGAATACACTAAATGATAAAGAAACAAATGTAACAGACATATAAATCCTATTTTTTTACAATATTCAAACTGATATTAATTGCGATTTACATGAAATGAAGCAACATTCTAGTAGCAATGTAACATGACTGAAAAAAAATTGCAATTAGGTTACAGAAAAAATGAAGACAAATTTTCATTGCATTCTGTGTTGGTCAGAACATACATACGGTATGGTATTTAGCTCTGGACACATTTTAAAGGGAAACTTCAGCAAAGAGAAGCATATCCAGAGGAGGGTAATGAGAACTGTGAAGGGTAAAAGAAATCCACAGAGTGTATATAAAGGATAACCGAAGAAATATGACTTCTTTATCCTCAGAAAGGAAAGGTTTATTGATTATAAAAATTTTTCAGACATTTGCAAAGTTATCTATGTGAAATAGTCTGTGTAAAACCAAAAGATGGAGTTAGAAATAATGGCTAATTGATTCCAATTCAATGTAAGGAAGAACTTTCTATCAATTAAATTTTGTCAATTATTGAATATTACAATTAGTTACTCATTCATGTAAGTTTTACAAAGCCACTAGCCAGGACTATGAAAATGGGGATTGCCTCTCTCACATACAGATATCTTTAAATTACTCATTTCTTACCTGTAAAAAAAGGCAACCCACAGAGGGTTTCTCCAGGCATTTTGTGTATTTTCATTCCTGTCTTGCCTCCCTGATTTCTGTTCCATTTCAGCCTAGTTGGCCTCTTCAAACTGACAATTTGTCCTTAGCAGCCCACCTGACTTTTTGATTTGAAAGTGAAAGTCACTCAGTTGTGTCCAACTCTTTGCGACCCTAAGGACTACACTCCATGGAATTCTCCAGGCCAGAATACTGGAGTGGGTTGCCATGCCCACCTACAGGGGATCTTCCCGACCCAGGGATCGAACCTGCATCTCTTATGTCTCCTCATTGGCAGGTGTGGGAGTACTGGTGTGGGCAGCCATTCCCTTCTCCAGGGACTCTTTCCAACCCAGGAACTGAATCCAGGTCTCCCGCATTGCAGGTGGATTCTTTACCAGCTGAGTCACAAGGGAAGCTCGACTTTTTGATTTACCTCTCTGATTATACTATTTTTCCATACACTGCAGTCCATAAGCCATCTGACAGTGGCCCCTGGGTAACTAACCCTGTCTCCATCTCCCACCTGATTTGGAAGGGAGAACAAAATTTTAATTTATTATCTCAAAGGTTTCAATTTTAGGATTCTTGGATTCTTCTTACTTCTTTTGCCACTTACAGATGGTGGGTGATCAGTAATCAATGAATAAACGAGTAAGTGACTGAATAAATGAATGGGTATTGTTAATCAACTGATAATGAGCTTCTTCTTCTTTAAAAGCTAACTACCTGAATGGGCTGTACATCTTTCAACTTGTCAAACAGATGAAAAGGAGTGAAAAGAACAACAAACATCTATGAGAACAAAGGAAAGAAGTATGAGGACAATAGAGACTAAGAGTGGAAATAGAAATGAGAGTAGACAGCTATGGAGAGGGCCCCAAACTAATTCTCAGAAAAGATCAAATAGTAAATGCTCTAGTTCATAAGCAAAGTCAATTTATAAGTCAAAATAAAATGCAATAATCTACAAAACAAACATACTTGAATAAGAAATGAGAGGAGAATTATAAACTCCTAAGAAATTATGATAGGAACAAGTGACTACATTCTCACGAAGGCAAAACTGATATACACAACAATTTGATGAATCTCAAACGCATAAGCTAGATGAAAGAAGCCTGCCTCTGAAGGTTACATACCACATGATTAATAACACAGAGTTGAGTGTAATACGTACATATAGATATAGTATATACATATATATTATACATGAGTATTTTATACAATTTGTATAAATACATTATACAAGAGTCAGACAGGACTGAAGTATTATATACATGTATATAATGCATATAACACTTGTATATAACATATAACACTTCTCTATCCAAGGGATTCTCCAGGCAAGAATATTGGAGTGGACTGCCATGCCCTCCTCCAGGGGATTCTCCCAACCCAGGGATTGAACTTGAGTCTCTTATGTCTCATGCACTGGCAGGCAGGTTCTTTACCCTGGGGAAGCCTTATCCTTCCATTTGCATCATCATGGCTAGACCCTGAGCACATTATGCTGAGACAAGTCAGAGAGGCTTGTGCTGTCTGATACCACACATAAATGTGGAATCTAACAAAGTCAAACTTGTAAAATCAGAGAGCAAAATAGGTGGTTACCAAGAGATGGGGATGGGGGGATGAGATTGATGTTGTTTAAGGGTACAAACTTGAAAGGAGTAGTAAATAAGCCATAGACATTCACTACACAGTATAATGAAGAGAGACAACAATATTGCACTGCAATTATGTGATGTGATAGATACGGCTACAATAGAGACCACGTTACAAACTGTAACATGGTGGACTTCATAAATGTAAACAGTGCTACAATATCAAATTCACTCAATTAAAAAGACTGTTGCTGCTGCTAAGTCGCTTTAGTCGTGTCCGACTCTGTGCCACCCCATAGACGGCAGCCCACCAGGCTCCCCCGTCCCTGGGACTCTCCAGGCAAGAACACTGGAGTGGGTTGCCATTTCCTTCTCCAATGCATGAAAGTGAAAAGTGAAAGTGAAGTGGCTCAGTCGTATTCGACTCTTAGGGACCCCATGGACTGCAGCCTACCAGGCTCCTCCATCCATGGGATTTTCCAGGCAAGAGTACTGGAGTGGGGTGCCATTGCCTTCTCACCTCCCCCAAAAAACACACTTTAAAAAACAAAACTCCAGGGACAGAAAATAGATCAGTGGTACCAGAGACTACAAGATGAGAGGAGGTGTTGACTAAAATTCACATGAAAAAATTTTGGAGCATGATGGAACTGTTCCACATCTTAATTGTGGTAGTGAGTATACAACTATATTTGTGAAAACATACAGAACTGTACACTAGAAAGATGTGAACTTATTGCATACACATTTTCTTTAATTAAAACTTGAAAAATTTGTAGAGCTTAAAACAAATTTGTAAAGATGATCAATTAAAATGTTTTGTGTTGTTAATAAAGCACAATAAAATCATAGCAATATTTTCTTAGATCAGTTTCCCAAGGCAAAAGAAATAAAAGCAAAAGTAAATGAGAAAAAAATGGAACCTAATCGAACTTACAAGCTTTTGCACAGCTAACGAAGCCATCAACAAAATGAAAAGACGATCTATGAACTATGAGGAATTTGCAAATGACATGACTGACAAGGGTTTAATTTCCAAAATATACAAACAGTTCATACAGCTCAATATCAAAAAACCCAAACAATGTAATCAAAAAATGGGCAGAAAACCTAAACAGACATTTCTCCAAAGAAGACACACAGATGGCCAACAGGCACATGAAAATATGTTCAAGGTCACAAATTAGTTAAAAGCAAATCAAAACTGCAGTGAGGCATCACTTCACAGTGGTCAAAATGGCCATAATAGTTAAAAAGTCTACAAATAATACAGAGTTCCTGGTAGCCTAGTGGTGAGGAGTCTAGGCTTTCCCTGTTGTATGACCCAGGTTCAATCTTGGTCTGGGAACTGAGATCCTGCAAGTCACACATGAGGTGGCTGGGAAAAAAAAAGAAGTCTACAAATAATAAATGCTAGAGAAGATGTGGAGAAAAGGAGATCCTCCTTCAGCATTGGTGGAAATGTAAATTGATGCAGTCACTTTGGAAAACTGTAGTGAGGTTCCTTAAAAAACTAAAAACTACTATATGATACAGCAATTCAATTCCTGGATATGTATTTGGAAGAAACCAGAATTTGAAAAGATACATGCACCACGATGTCCATAGCAGCACTGTTTACAATAGACAAGACATGGAAGCAACCTAATCATTCATCAACAGATGAGTGAAGATACAGAGTGAGTGAGTGAGTGTGTGTACACAATGAAATATTATTCAGCCATAAAAGAATGAAATACCGCCACTGTAGCACATGAATGGACCTACAGATTATCTTACTAAGTGAAGTAAATCAGACAAAGATAAATATCATACATGATATCACTTATATGTGGAATCTAAAAAATAATACAAATGAGTTTATTTACAAAACAGAAACAGACACACAGACATAGAAAACAAACTGTGATTACCAAAGGGGAAAGGAGGACGGAGGGAGGGATAAATGAGTGGTATACAATTAACAGATACACAATATTATATAAAAAATAAACAAGGATTTACTGTATAGCATAAGGAACTATATTCAATATTTTGTAATAAACTATAAGGGAAAAGAATCTGAATATATAACTGAATCACTTGCTATACACCTGAAACACAATATTATACATAAACTATAGTTCAATTAAAAATAAAAAGATTACATCTGATAGTTTTCTCCTGAAAAAACAAAACAAATTATGTCTGATATTTAAACAACTTTGTAAAGATGAGCATTTAAAATATAACTTGTAAAATGAATAAATCATAGTGAAAGTAACAAGTAACAATTCTGAGAGAAAATTATCAGGATCATTTCTACAACATAGTAGCCAATACCTTATTTTAAAATGAAACATCAAATGTATAGCCAAATAGCTTTGTAAAAATAATCAAATATATTTTCAAATATATTATAAGTAGACATGTAAAAATAAAATAATCATTTGTATTCTATTTTAAATGTCCTCTCATAAAAATGTAGTTCGAATAATAAGAAAATAAGTATTAAATACTTTACTATTTATTCATAGCTTGTTACCATATATTCTCTATTATTGTACATTTGCCTTTAAAATTCGATCTTCTATAGTCATAAAAACAAGTTGTCTCTCAAAATAAAAACAATACTTTTAATAATGATGTTCCTTTAATATAATAATACGAGTAAGCAAGTACTTAGTCACATTTTAGCATCTAGCATCGTTTCAGTCCAGTGGGAATGAGATTTTTCCAGGACACAATTAGAAGGATATCAAAGAGAACAGCTATGTAAAATCAAATACCAATTAGAAATAAAAAGTTACATTGCCTTTCTTCTACTTGTCCAATAGTTTCAGCAACAGACATGCAGGACTAGGGACAGTTTGAAATTACTGAAAATTACAAAACAGCACAGAATTGGAAGTGATACAAGGGCAACCTAAAAGCACACTTTTCTGAAAGTAGAGAAATATTATAAATAGATCAAGAAAATATAAATTTAAAAGTACTTTCTTTGGGACAACACAAAGGCTGTCAAATGAACTTTATTTTTAGTTACAGGAGTATACATTCTCTACAACGGGGGTCCCCAACCTCCAGAATCTAATGCCTGATGATATGAGTTGGAGCTGGTGTAATAACAATAGAAATAAAGGACACAATAAACGTAATGCCCTTGAATGATCCTGAAACCATTCCCCCTGCCCCACCCCTGGTCTGTGGAAAATTTGTCCTTGAAAATGGTCCTAGGTGCCAAAAAGGTTAGCTCTACAACATACAAGGTAAAATGTACTGAAAAATGAACATTTGCAAGCTTACATCACTGCTAAAAACTACTGCAATTCATAATCCCCTACCTTCTGAGACGCAATCTGTGGCTCCTTATTTGTCTACATATAGGCTAATTTGTCACAAGGAAAGTAGCCAGAATGAGAACAGACACTACACTACACACAGGACGGCACACTTGGTGGGGCATGCACACTTGGTGTAAATGCATGCATCACTTGACTAGGGGGTGGGGCAGCAAAGCAGTGAAGGAATAACTTAGATGAGGCTCTAAAGACTTTTCAGCAGTTCTTTAGGGAAGAAAAACAGATGTCTCAAGAAATGTGGGGCCTAACTTCCTATGTGGTGCACTGTATAAACCCTTGTGTTACTTACTCCCTTTAAGCCAAACTGCAGCAAAGACATGCAGCACCCCTACAGTTGAGAGTTGTGTTTTAATGTAGTACAATGCATAGATTGGACCATGAGACAGCCCAACATTTTATGTCGGTTCTAAAAAATGTGTGTGTGTGTGTGTGTGTGTAAGGTCCATTAAAAAGGAGAGCTCTAATTTTAAAAAGACAAAGCTTATCAAACAGCTCATCCAACTGTACATTTTATTTCTGAGTTGATGCCACCAAAAGCTAAATATGTGAATGACCACAGGACCAAGGCAAAATTGTAAAGAAATGAATATTTATGGGATGTTAATGGTATGTGCTTCAGGGAACAGGATGCCAGGCAATTACTTATTTTTCTCAACCCTGACATGACCAACTCCACGTGCACTCACTTCTCCTCTCCCTGTCTCAGCATCCTGGTTAAACAAGGTGAGGCTCCGTTGCTGACCGGGAAGGAGGGGAGTGATGTGAAAATTCCAAGTGGGCTAAGACAAGTGAAGAAAAATTCCTTTTTAACCGAGCCCCCTGAGTTTCATAAGCAAAGATATTTATGGTAATTTTTTGTTGGTTTTAATTGTCTTTATTTTAGGAATTATCTTTTTCTCCCAGTCATTCTTACCTGTGTGTTTATATTATAGTAAGAGACAACCTGTTTACAGCTTCAAATTTGACTTATGTATGTCATAAAAGGTTTCAGTTGAAAGTAACCTAAAAACTAATCCAATCTCTTTTTAATTTTGAAGGAAAAGATCCACCCAATATTGCACAATAGTTGAAAGTCAGACTAAGAAACTGGGTGCAGGTCTCCTGGCACTCACTGTGGAGCCCTGATCAGTAAACCAAGCAGGCCATGTTACTATCTGAGATAACTGTGCTTCCCAGGAGGAGTCATTTTCATCCACATTCTAATATGCATCACCATTATCAGAGAAGGCCTTTAATAAAAATATATTTCCTGCTTGGAACAAGGAAAAGAGAACACATTGGGACCTGGAATAGCCAGATGGTGACAAGAGGGCAATGATTACCTAAGGACCAGGATTAAAAAAAAAAAAAAAAAAGGCAGGCATACGTTAGTAAGTTCTTTGAAAGGAAAAAGTGAGGTAGTAATATAATAAAGCCACACTGTGTCATTGTTCAGAGTTTTTCAAGGATCACACATTCACTCATGGTATAATAAGATATCAGAATTATTCTGAAAGATCTTATAATTTGTCTCAAAGAGGAAAGAGAAACAGGGAAATGAGACGAAGTAGGCAAAGACAGGCCTCTTTTCTCATTATCAATAGTGAGGATTACATACCCCTTTCTCAAGATACTTAGAACAAAACTGCTGAGCAAGCGAATACAAATTTTAAATATGTACAAAGTATGTGAAAGAGAACTCTACAGGACATTAGATTTACGAGAATAAAATCTGTGGATCCGTGTGGTATTATATGTACCAATGTGACCTGCACGAACCAAAGAATAGTATTTTAAATTCAGAAAGATGGACTTTCCAACAAATCATAAATCCTTAACCTGCTCTGTTAAAGATGGATACTGAAAGAATGAAAGAAAAGTTATAAATGATGATATGTGTGCCAATGCAAATAAAGTAAAACTATCTGTCTTATTATACCACAGAATAACAACAACAATCTAGATACGGTTTTAGAAAAGACCTTGACTTAACCCCTTCCCCTCCCTCTTTCCTCATCAACCCCCAGAAACACTTTGAATGCCCATGTTGTACTCATAGTATAAACATTAGGAACATCTATATACACTAATTATGCTACTCATATTAAGATGTTGTTGTTGTTCAGTTGTGTCCAACTCTTTGGGACCCCATGAACTGTTGCATGCCAGCCTTCCCTGCCCTTTATGATCTCCTGGAGTTTGCTCAAATTCATGTCCATTGAGTCAGTGATGCCATCCAACCATTTCATCCTCTGCTGTCCCCTTCTTCTCCTGCCTTCAGTCTTTCCGGCATCAGGGTCTTTTCCAATGAGTCGTCTCTTTTGCATCAGATGGCCAATGTATTGGAAACTCAGCTTCAGGATCGGTCTTTCCAATGAATATTCAGGGTTGATTTCCTTTAGGATTAACTGGTTTGATCTCCCTGCAGTCCAAGGGACTCTCAAGAGTCTTCTACAGCACCACAATTTGAAAACATCAATTCTTCAGTGCTCAGCCTTATTTATGATCCAACTCTCACATTCGCGCATGACTACCGGAAAAACCATAGCTTTGACTATATGGACCTTTGTCAGCAAAGTGATGTCTCTGCTTTTTAATACACTGTCTAGGTTTATCATCAGAGAAGGCAATGGCACCCCACTCCAGCACTCTTGCCTGGAAAATCCAATGGACGGAGGAGCCTGGTGGGCCGCAGTCCATGGGGTCGCTAAGAGTTGGATAAGACTCAGCGACTTCACTTTCACTTTTCACTTTCATGCATTGGAGAAGGAAATGGCAACCCACTCCAGTGCTCTTGCCTGGAGAATCCCAGGGACGGGGGAGCCTGGTGGGCTGCCGTCTATGGGGTCGCACAGAGTTGGACATGACTGAAGTGACTTAGCAGCAGCAGGTTTATCATAGCTTTTCTTCCAGATACAATGATGAGTTCTATGATTAAATACGTCAGTTCAATGGTCCTAAGCATTATGATATTGAAGCAGTCAACTATTGTGCATTTTTTGTCCAAAAGCACTAATATCTACACACAACTTTCAAGTTAAGTTATAGTCTCAGGTCAAGAATAAAAAAGATACAGAAAACTGAACTTACAGCATGCTCACCCAAGATGAGAGTCATGTCTTGGCCAATACAGTAATGAACAGTTTCCCAAATATGGTATAAGACGAGTGCAAGATGAAAAAGTAAGGTGAAAAGGAATTTCAGTGACACACATACACAAAATGGAACAATGATACAGACAGAAGTAACCTGCTGGACCTCCACAAAGTCATACATTCCTTAATTCAATATTTAGTTTTAGAGTTCCTACCAAGTACAAGGCATGTTCTAAACACCGGATTAGAACAGTGCCCAAAAGAAAACTTTGTATCCATGGGATACACATTGTCATTGAGACTATAAATAAAGAAAAAATCTTTTAAAAGTCAGTTGATAGTGCTCTAGGGGAAATCAACATATGATAAAGGTGACGAGCATGAGCAATGATGATTTGTTATTTTAGATACGACAAGCAGAGAAGGCTGCCATAAGGATATGTTTGAGCTGAGACTTGAAGTTAATGAAGATACCTGAGGACAAAGCATTACAGACAGACAGAGGAAAACTCTGAAGTGGGAAATAGCTGATCCCATTTTGAGGAATGTCAAGGAAGTCAGTGTCTAGGGTTGACTGAATAAGAGGAAAATGATAGGAAATACTGTGAGACAGAGAGCAGGGGTCAAGTAAAACAGACATTAGTAAGGTCCTTGTCTTTTATTTTCAGAGACATAAGAAGTTGTTGGAAGATTTACACCTTTCAAGAGTGACATAATCAGATAGATAAATCTTCAAAAGGTCACTGCTACTTGGAGAATAAACTGTTGTACCTGAAGGGAGAAAACAGGGAAAATTAAGCAGCTATTGCATCAAATCAGGGAGTAGCTGATGGTCTACCTGATCAGACGGGTAATGAGGGGGTAGTAATTAGGTGTATAAAACAAGATTTGGGGGGACATAATTTAGCTAAAGTAAAAGACGTAGTGAGAAAGGGGGGAAAATGAAGACAAAAAGGAAATGAAGAGCTAGCTACAGGCATACAAATATAGATCAACCAAATCCTGGAACATAAATTTGGGTGAAGTAATGGTGAGGAATATTTTTTAAGGATGTTGGGATGTTTTTTTCTTTTTTAAATGAGATGATTTTATGACAGTCTACATATGCTAAGATGTTAAGATATTTGGATTAGTGTACTATAAGTTTCTCCTCACTATCTGCCAGCAAGAAATTTTATAAACACTTTCTCTGAAATATGTCTACCACAAGATTTTTTCTTACCCCCTAAAATACACTTTAGGAAACTTTGTTATTTTTTCCTTAAATTGAGAAAAAGTTGCAAAGTGGTAGTTCTGTATGTGTACCAAAATGATACAAAACAAAAATGATGCAAAAAAGAAAACTTTCACAGAAAATAGCATCATAAAAGTTGAGAAGAAAGAAAAGAAAGAAATGGATACCAGAGAAACTATGTTCTTTGCAATAGCATCCTTTCTTTGAGAAATTTAATGTCCTTAACCTGTTTTAAAAAATTTTTATGATAGTTTCATGGCACAAATCTTTCAGACTTGTTACAAAGAGCTTTAAAAAGCAACACTAAAAACTTAAATTTTAAACCAACATTATCTTCCACAAAGTATATTTTAAGGCTTCTAAGGCAGAAATCAAAGGAAATTGAGGAACATTATTAATAAACTAAAAATGCTGAGAGCTTTTAAACCCCTGGGGATTCATTTGCTTCATAGCAGTGTGCTTTTTCAACATTTAAATTTTATATGCTCTTGCTAATGAAAATAATTTGCTACAGCAGAAAGGAATGAAGATGTCAGCTCAGTATGACATATTTATCAATATAATGGAAAGGTATGTTCTGAAGATCCTTGATGGATTCCAGTGAAAAAAAAATAGTGTACAACTGTTTGGGAAGTTGAATTCAATCAGTAGAATATAGTTCCAGGAACACATATTTCAAATATCAAGGAATTAAAAAAAAACTGAACTTGGACTCCACAGATAATTTGTGGACAAAATGGATTTTTAAATAAAATCTCACATTAAAATGTATTGAATTATATAAATTGAGGGAATGTAAGAATTTGAATTGTTCATGTAAAGGAAACTGGACAAATGATCAGATACAAGTCAATTTAGAGAGTAAACAATGTTCACAAGCCCAAAATGAAAAAGTATTAGGATTCAATGTGAACTATAAGCTACAAATCATTACAACATAAAGTTGTTTTAAAATTAAATAGGAGTGATACAAACATACCTGATTTTACAGCATATCTTAATTTGGCTGCTGGACAAAATTTTGTCCAAATAAACACAAATTCCTAGTCACTCCAATTGCAAAATTGGGATTATGCACCTAAAAATAATTAGGCCAATATTTAACATTACAACTGATAAGACAGCAAGTCATTGAAGCATCTATTTAGAGAAAAAAACAGTTGAAAACCGTTACTGCAAATAAGTCACCCACATACACAGGTTTACTTTTTATTTTAACATTAATAGTGTTGGAACATAATAAATCTAAATTTTCTCTGAGGATCTCTCTCCAGCATCTCAATATTCTAACACTGACCTGTTAGCTATAATATCTCTTTATATTTCACCAAAATTACTCTCCTTTTTTTGTGTATTTTGTCTGGAAAATTGGGGGCAGGGACTAGATGGAAATACAGTGCAAAGCAAAGAATATATACAACAATACATCAGAGGTAATGATAAGACAGAAGTAAATAGGCAAGTGGAAGTAAGTATCATTTAATAGATAGGAACACCTACAAGGAAAGACTATTCTACTTATTAGTATTTATATAATTCAACAGTAATGAATTTTCATATAACCAATTCTGGACTTAAAAAAAAGTAATGATATGTTTAAGCAACCCTCCTAACTATGCTTAGTTAGGGTGTTAAAAAATAGTTATGAGACAAATGAAGTAGCTAACGTTTGGAACAACTTCATAAGAAAGCAACGAAAATGACTTAAGCCTCAAGGGGGAAAAGAGCCCAAAGAACTTAAATTATTTTTACCTGATAACACTCTGAAAGTGATATGCCTGGAGTCCAAGTATTGAATATGTTAAGAGATAAATGTCCACATCATCCAAAAAAAGAAGAGACATTAACTATGGCATACAAAATTCAAATTACTCATTAAACTATCTGTGGACCATAAGCACTGGGATTTGTCTAAGTAAAGTTTCAAGAACCTGGATTACTTTTTCAGAAGGCTTAAGAAGGTAAACAACAATCTTTCTGGGTTGGATTTGATCAAATTTGTTAGAACTCTATGAATTAAGGACTACATAGATAAGGTTATTTTCAAAAATCTATGCAAATCTTAAAATCTTATTGGGCCTAAGATAAGAAATAAACTATCTTTTTATCAAAGGGCAGAATGAATCTGTGCACTGGTTAGAATATTTTAGATCCATTCATTTATCACTAAGAGTACTATGATATATCACAGAGTTAAAGAAAAAAATAACTGTGCCATGAATTAGTATTCAGTAATTATAATGAAATTAACATCATTTTGCAACTCAACAGTGATTTGCAACTTTGTTTAGCAACACTCTTGCCAAGAGAACTTCTTACAAGTCAGTGGTCTCTCTGACTTCACTGAGAGACAGAAATACATGACCATTTCCATCATTCCATTTTCTATCAGTATTATAACTAATAGTTGATCTAACATGAGTGTCAACACAGAATGATAAGGCAGAGCAGCATAAATCTTTAAATGTATCACAAATGATATCTCTTTTATGTAATTAAGTACCATATCCCTCACATGTTCTCTTAAAATAAAATGTCTGGTAAATTTATCTGGTTATGTTCAATATTTTACTGTATGCTCTATGAGTCTCAATCAAGCCATGAAGGCATTTTCACATATTTAAACATACTTTTCATAGAGTACAATTCTAATAGTTATGCAAAGAGAGTTGTTTTGTGTTTCTGAGTCTTTGCTTGTACAAAAGGAATGTAACTTCTCATTATAGGTTACCTGTGATTTTAATGTTCACCTTTCTTCCTAATTTTATAATGTGTCACATACAACAATTTACCCCTATTTTAAGTTTATAGAATACTACAAGGATTTTTTTTTTTTTCAAGCAAACCCACTACACTACCATCAGTGCAAAGAAATGAAACTGGAACACAGTTTACTCAGATATAACTATTAATCTATTCACATCATAATGTAATTAAAGGTCTCTTTTCATTTGAATATTCAGTTCTAGAATTCCTATCACGCTGAATCCTAAAGTATAAGTTGAAAAATTTTGAAAAATAGCTTAAAATAGTACATAATTGTTATTTGCATATATTTCCCTTTTTTTCTATTTTGGTATTAATTGTAGTGTAATGGTAATTTAATAAATTATGTATAAAAAAGAAAAGTTATTGTACTCATATTTAAACTGAATTTAAAAATTATTCCCTTAATTTTTTGTATTCTTGTACTTAAAAAGTGAACTTTAAGATGATCTTTTAAAATTGAGTGTCTTCTGTCACCAACAGGGCTGTATCATCAGGTTTCTGGTCTCTTTAAAAGTTAGTAATTTAATCACAATTAAACATTTCTCTCACTTAGTTTTAGATAACAATGAAGCAGTGGGTTTCTTAAAGAAGTACTGAACTAAGCAACTACTGAACATGGGTCTAGTCTAGTAATAAAATGGAAGGAAGGCAGAAAGGGGGAGAGGGAGAAGGAAAGAAGGAAGGAGAGAGGGAATGACTTTAAAAGCTTTAAAGCTGAAAATGACATTGTACAAACCTAGTGATCACAGTGTACATAACTCCATACCCACTTTATTAATGCATACACAAATAACTCAAAATTGTAAATAATTGTTTAGCAGTATTAAACAAACACTACATTTTAAAATTCCAGGACACTGAGAATGTACCCATCCATAACTCACAGTGACAGAAAAGATAAACAGGACTTTTGACAACATAAAACATTTCCTGAGGTATGCCATAATGCAAAATTGAAGATGAAAATCTCTCAAAGCTCATCTTTGTTTAGTATTGACCTCTAGCATAGACGTGCTATTAAACACACCCCTTCCGTCTCCACTGAAGCCTAAACAAACTATCTGAATTAGGAGAGTGTGCAAAGATGTGCCTTCCAGGCAAACTTTTGTTTTCCAAAAGTAAATCTCCCCAAATACTTCCAGCTGGAAAAAGTCCACTTGAGCTACTTGACACTAGAGCTTCACTTTCTCACCTTGGCTTACCTGCTACTACTTAATTATTCTTCTAAGCAGGCTCTGGGCAAGTTGGGGAGGTGGCTCTTTCAGCACTTCTGAATCCATGATGACTAGAAATATACACACCTAACACTCCCACAGGTCTTCCACGCCCTTTCTCCTTCCCGCCCTTCTGAGCACTCGCGTCGTGAAAGCCTGGCCACCTGGGAGCAAACAGTACTCGAGGAACAATCCTCAAGATCAAGAAACTGACTGGATTTCAACATGTGGTGAGAGAAACTGGGAGGGGGGTGTGTGTGGCGGGAGGGATAGGAGCACTACAGACAGCAGCTGTCCATTAAGTGGTTTAAATCTGTTGGTTAAAAAGCTGAATAAACAAATACACAGATGGGTCTAGCTCCTTGGGGATTCCGGAATCTGAGGAGCCTCCCAAGCCGTGTCCAGTTCTGCCTCTCTCGCCCCGTCCCCGTGTAAAATGCGCGCGAGTTCCACTCTCAAATGCTCCAGACTCGCACGTGCCTTTCCTTCTCGTTGTTCCTAATGAGTTCACCCGCGCGCCAGGTGCTCTGAGAGACTCACCTAAGAGATCCCAGAGTCTGAGGACAGGAGGGCAACTTTTCCTCCCTGTTCTAGACCAACCCGAACACCCACGGCAAGGGACAGGTCCCCGTAGACGCTAGCCTTCATGTCAGGATGTCGGGGCGCCTTCTGGCAGGCGGGGCGGGGAGAGGCGTGCGGGAGACACGCGGGCGCGGCCACCCAGTGGGTTCGGCCCGCGCCGCCGCCGCACGTGCGCCGCCGCGAGCGCGAAGGGGCGTCGGGCCCCGCGCTCCTCGCGGTCAAAGTCAACCCAGTGCGTCAGTCTGCCCTCCGCTCGCCCGGGGCCTCCGCGGACTTACAGGTAAAAGTCAACCGAGAAGCCCTTCTTTTCTCCGAAAGGTATCTGCGCCCATCCCTCGTCCCCTCCCTGAAGGACCCGGAGGCGCGATTTCACCCCAAACCCACCCTCAGAGTATGGAGACCTCTCCAAAGCGGAATAAAAGTAAGACCAAGACATATCCCGGGTGAAGCGGGTCCTGCTAACCGTGGACAGGGGAAAGAGCGCGAGCGGGGGCAGCAGTCGAGATGCACGATCATCCCCAAGTGTCACTAGGGGCCAGGAGTTTCTTCACTGGAGAAGCAGGAGTGTCCCTTCTCTGCCTCCATTCCCCAAGAAGTACTTGTGAAATATACGCTAAAGTGTGTAACTCAGAGACGAGAAGCGTGCACTTGCCCAACTGAGTAAATAAAGGTCAGCAGTTGGACAATAAAGTATGTGCTTCCAAACGCCAGATGTTTTTACTGTTGTTTCTCCTCCTCTGGGGTTGGGGGAGGGGGGGGGAGGCGCGGAGAAGAAGGAAGAGACAACACACAATAAAAATAAAAGTAAACAAACACATCTGCTGTTTCCACACACATTTTCCTCCAGCCGCGGTCTGGAGTCTGTTGCCGGACAAGGCAACATTTTCGAATACAAAACTAAAAATCATCCGTGAGCCAAAGGCAGCCTCCCCTCTCTGGACGCCCCCTTCCCCTCAGCACAAAGCCACATGAAAAAGTACAACAAGTGGTGATGTTAGGTCCGGAACGCGACCCCGATGCCGAGCCGAAATTTGACACATGTCACACTCGCCCAGCCGCGCCGAGCTCAGCGACTGGGGCGAAACTTTGCTGCCGCCGCCCCGGCAGCAGCGCGGAGCAGAGTAAAGTCGAAGCCCGACCCGGCATAGAGGTGGCGGGGACGGCGTGAGAGGCGGAGGTGCCGCGCGCCAGAGTGAGGGTGAACAAACTTACCGCTACCGGGGACGCTGGGCAGCGTCCCGGGAGGTGGCACCCGCGGCGCCGAGGCAGAAGCCCACAAACAACACACCGACGCGCGAGTCCCGACAACTGCTGCCGCGAGTCGGGGCGCGCCCGGGAGGGGGGGGCTGGTGGAAGCCGCAGCTGGCGGACTCGGCCGCCGCATAAATAACCCGGACCGGCGCTCACCGGCTGGCTGCGCGGGGTTGGAGCCGGGGCGCAGCGGCCGCCGCAGAGCTGCACGAGCCGGCGTGTCTCGCGCTTTCTCGGAGGCTCGCGCTGTCTCGCGCTGCCGCTCCCCCCACCCGGATCTGTATGTGTGTGTGTGTGTGTGTCTGTATATGTGTGTGTGTGTCTCTATGTGTATGAGTGTGCGCTGGCGGGCGCGCGCACCCGGTCGCGCGCGCGTGTTGTTGGCAATGCGAACTGTACACACACGGCGCACGGAGCCGCCTCTTCTCGGAGGGGCGGGGTGGGGGAAGGGACGCCTCCGAGGATTCTAAAGTACTGCTGGGCCACTTGTTTGTGTTTGTTTTACTTTGCCTTGTTATTGTTGACTGTTGTTGTTGATCCCCAAAGTGATTTGGAACCAGCTGGCTAGGATACCCATCACCCCAGCCACCTATCTCCCCGCGTTCCCCCAACTTCTTTAAGGGAGGGGGAAGCGCGGCGCAGAATATTGTTCGGATTTGCAGTGGAGCCTCCTGGCTGACGTCAGGTCCACCTGCTCTGTAAACAACTCGCTGGAGAACTTGTTTGTTCGGCGCCAGATCTTCCCCCACCCCCACCTTTCTCCCCACCTCCTGCTCCGCCCCCTCCCGCTCGACCCAGACGGCGAGTCGAGGAAGGGGGTGGGGAGGGAGGAGAGAACAAAACCTTATGCTGTATTGGCAAAGCTGAGTTGTGTCTGCTGCTTCTTGGCAGTCCCTAAAGTACGTCCTCTCAGCAGACGGAGCTGCTGGCAAATGAAACAGGGAATTCCAAGTGAAGTGCAGGAAGCCTCGAAGGGATCCAAAGCCCTCGGTGGCAAGGAGTTAAAGTACTCGAGAGTCAGAAAGGGAGACCCAAGCGTGCGTTAAAACGCTGACTGGCCTTTCTTTTCGCGGTGTGCGCCTCTGCGGCCTGGGGTGGAGAGGCCGAGTGTCTTTCTCACTCTTCATTGTTGTCGGGCTCCTGTCTCACTTGGACCCGGGAGTTCTCGGGCTTCCTCGTGATCCCCCAGCCCTGGTCACCGGCTCGGCGCCGGGCTGCGGTTCGGCCGGGGCGGAGCTTAGAAGGAAGGGGTTGCCGAGCTGAGACTTTGGGGGTCTGAGGCTCTCGAGACGGGCCTGTCAGTGACTGAGGGGAGCAAAGTAACCGGAATGAAAGGAAAGAAGAAACTGCCAGAACTGCCGCTCGCACTTCAAAGCCGAGACGCCGGCGTGGGGAGTGCGCGGGCCCAGCCTCCAGCGCCCGAGTCCCGCTCTCGTCCGTGGGGACTCTGCCAGGTCCCACGCGGGACCGAGGGGAGGACGGGACGGGCCCGGATGGCACGCGTGACCCGATTTGCGATGGGGGGGGGGGGAAGCTGTTCAGGAGCCCGTATCCACCGCGGCTCCGGGCAGGCCGTTCCTCCCGCGGGCTACTGCCAGCCCCTCCCCTGTCCGTGGGCCGCGCGACCCTCCACCCCGCCGCGTCCTCTGCGCGCCGCGGCGGAACCGGCCGCTCTGCTCGCACTTCAGTCGCGAAGCGCGGCTTTCCGAAAGGCGCTGAAACTTTCCTCCAAATTCTGCAGCCGAGAGGCCGTGGTGAACAGACCTTGGCCCCGGGCTTTGCCCGCCAACACCCCCCGTGGAAGAAGAGAGGAGGGGGTGACGGAGGAGACGGACGAGCAGCACCAGCTTCTGCCTTTGAGTCTTTTCCTCAAAGAGCAGCGCGCCCTTTTTCTAAAGGGCAGACGTGAACTGATACACAGACACACACACACACACACACACTTGGCATAACTCTTCCCTCCAGAACCTGCAGTTCTCCCGTGAAGGAAGCAGCCCTGGCACCCACAACTGTAAACACACCGTCAGATTTTCTAATGAAACCAATTAAGTCAATAAGCCATGGGGCTGGTCGTGCGAAGACGGCCCCTGCCAGGAGCACAAGCAGAGGTAGAGTTGCTCTTTGAATCGCGGTGCTTTCTGTGAGCTTCAAAACTCCAGGCAGTCTTCAAGTGCTCTGCTTGTGGACTGTGTCCTCGCTATTATTTAAATTGTCTTTTTTCGAAATGCAGGCCGAATAGTGGGCAAATAAAAAATTTTAAAGATGGGAGCGGGGAGGGAGGGAGGGAGCAATCATTTAAATTACAAAACGCCAGATGCAAATAATCCCACCTCGCCTTCTGAAGGAGATCATTTTACGTTAAGTAATTTGCGTTTATACTTCACTAGCAACCCTAAATAAAAGGCCGATTTTCTGAATTAACCTGAAAACATTTTGGAAAAGATCAGAACAAACGGCGTCGAAATCCTTGGAGATCTGAGGATGTATCTTTCCACTGGGTTTGTGAATAAAGGTAACAAAACAGAAGGTCTGCAGCTCCTTTTTTTTTTTTCCCCTTCTTCCCCTGTATACACCGACCCCAGTTACTTTTCTTTCTCTCTAGGGGTCCGACGGAGGAAGTGAACGGGAAAGGCTTATTATAAATGAGTCTGGGCAACTTGGAAGAGAAGTTCAAGTTCCCAGCAAGGACGAAAGAGAGGGGGTTATGCTCTCGAGACTTGAGAAAGGAGCGGGTTTAGTTAGCCTTTCACTCTGTACACAAAGACACGTTTTGGTGAAATTCAGTCACTGACGTTTCTTTCCTGTGAGTACAAACAGCCAGGCGCCAAGAAGTGCAAATGGATATCTGAGTTGGAGGAACATGTCTTTCTCGACTGGCCGAGTACTCTGCTTGCGATCTTCCTAAGCGGAGCTGAGCCTGCAGCCCCCTTGGGCGCCCTGTTTAACTTCGCCCCGTTTATCTGTGTCCTCTTCGCCTGCTATCATTCCCGGGCCACCCACTCTTCAAGCAGAGAAGTCGCCCGGGGAGTTGAGAACGCAGATTCTGCCTGGAACCCTGCCTTCTGCGGACCCCTCGCCCGCAGCCAATGGGCTGGGTCGGGGTTCGAGAGGTGAAAGTTCAGGCCCGGGGCTTACGGCTCGCTCCCCCTCTACTGTAGCCTCCCTTCCAGCCTGCTCCCGCGTCCACAGTGCAGACCCAGCCCGGCTACCAGGGGCTGCCATGGTGGCACGTAGTTTGTTGATGGGTGGTCATAAAATATATTTATTTGCAATTCCTTTCCCTCGCCCACCTCCCCCGCCCCGACATGGCCCCGAACACTGCAGGCTTTGTTCGCCTCGCTGCTGCTGGAGCCGGCTGGGGTTTAGCGCTCTGTGCTAACACACTCCAAAAAAGTTGAAGTATAATAATAGGAAAACCGGGTTTCCGCAGCTTAGGGAAACGCAGAAAGGGCAAACAGCGAACGAATAGTTTTCTTTTGCACAAGTCACTGGTCAGCCCACTGGATCACGGCAGCCTTGAAACGAAACTCTGCATATCAGAGAGACGGGGGAAGCCAAACTCTGTCCCTGTAGTCGCTGCGCAGGGTTGCAGCCACAGCTCAAGTGTCCTTTGCAGCACGTGGGTCTGCAAAAGTCATTTAAAGAGGTTCCAGGGGAAAGTTAAACGGAGCTACTGGGTAATTGAAGAGTTTCACCAAGTGGCCCTCGAAGTTCTCTCACGAAAATTTATTTGATTTCAAGTTTATTTTACGATGGAACCGCAAATCAACAAATTCCGAGACACTGCTCTATTACGGTAAAGGCGAAAGATAAATTCGTTCGACATGGTCCCTGCTAGCGCATCTTGACTGAAATAAACCATCCCAAATGTGACTGACTGAAGCCAGGATGAAAGAAAACAACTTAAGCGAGTGACAAGTGTTAGAAACGCTGGTTAATGCTTCTCGGAGTAAACTGTTTGGAATTTTAGTTATTATTTGTTATAAAAATATAATTATCCACACACTCAGGTCTGTTATTTCCAAAAGTTTCAGTTTAACAACAATTACATTTTTCTCCTTCAGAGTCGTTTAATTGGTATAATTGTGACTAATACCTAAAAATGTAATTGACTTGGGGAGAGATCGCTGGCAGAGACGGTAAGGGGCAGGGTTTTTAAAATCTTTTTTTTTTTTTTTTTCCTGTTAGAAATACCATCTTCAAAGTTGTATTACTCACTTCAAATAGATTGTAACAAAAGTCTTCTTTAAATGCAAAGTAAAACATTTTTCTTTTCACATAGAAAATCGGGCATTGTCAGGTTCCTATTTTTCACATCCATTACAGTTTTCAGAAGATGAGTAAATAAACAGACTCCTTTTAGACATTCTCCTATACTCAATCTGCTCCCAGACACATTTTAGGAAAAAGAGAACATTCTAGTTTCACCGAAGTCAAATCAAGGGTAATCTATGTTACAACATTAAATTGAATGTAGAGGTTGCAAAATTGGTGGAGTTACACCACCATCTGTCGTTAAGCTTTGGGACTACAAAATTTGGGACCTATAATAAATCTTAATGAGCTTTCCCAACTTTTTTAAAATCACAGGCTATAATTTTCATTTGTATTTTTATAACACATATCCTGAAATTACGTGGATCCTGAATGAACACACATGTGTTCATGAGTCCTTGCTTCTACCTGAGTTCTCCAGTCATCTCATCTTCAGAAAAACAAGCAAAAGCCAAAACTAAAACCCTTCATCTGCCAACCTCCAGAAAAAGCTTTTTCAAATCAACTGTGGGACTGCAGATTTTCATCACCTCTAGCAAGTTTCTTGTTTCTAATAGGCTACTGATAGGAAACATAGAGCCTAAACTGCAGGGTCCACCCTTGTCCTGGAGTGAATAATAGACTCTCACTTCTGTCTGGTAACGTATCTAATCTTGAAACATGTAAATACAGCATATCTCTGCTAAGTGGTTGACTGTGAGTGTCTTTAAAAACTGACTGAAAGGCAGTTAATATCAGGTTCCAGTTTTGGTTGACCTCGATGTAGAGACAAAGATCAATTGCTCTGGGCTAGAATCTTACTAAGAAAGCCTTTATCCAAATGAATATAGAAAGTGGACAATTCCTAGATAAAGAATTCCTGTGCTGACTCAAAAGCTTCCATTAAACAATGGAAACTCTTTTCCCCACAACACTCCAGTGGCATGTATGTATATCATATCTAATTTTTAAAGGATCTCCAAGTATCTCAGTATCTATACTGTTGCACCCCTTTCCATATTAGGACCCTGATTATCAAATTTCTATTTTCCAGAAAATATTTTTTAATGTAACAATTTATATTGGTAAGACAATCACTAGAAATAGTAGTATGAAGCTGAATCATACTAAATTATTTATATTTGACTCAAAAAATCAACATTTTCATATGCTTAAATTAATAGAACCCAGATTTTTCTGAGACGTAGTCTGTCTCTATTAAGCATTAGTTAATTTGCCTAATTCCTGATATTTGCCCAATCCATGATATTTTCCTGCCACACTGATTCAAATATGTTGAACTGCCTCGTACAATAGCCCTTTGCTTTTTGATATTTCTACAATTAAATTATTCTTAGAATTTGTATGTCTCTTAGTTACTGTGAAATTTTAGAGCTGAAGGAAACTTCAAGATATTCTAGCCCAGTCCCTTCATTTTAAAAATCATATAGCAAAGGTTCAGAGATGAGAGAAAGATAAAACTAGTTAATAAAATGCTTATTATTAAACTGTTTCATGTTTCTAAGCATACAATGACCCTCCTTTCTTATTCCACAGGAGACATTTTTTGCCACACACCCTCACCTTTTCAAGTTTTCTTCATATCCATCAAAACTGATATGGCTCAATGATACCTTTCTTTGGATATCAGTAGAGTATTGCAGATGGTTAGCTATCATGTCACATCCACTGTAATACACAGGAGAAAAAAAGTCTGATGATTTGTTTCTCTTAAGAGTCAACCAGAGTCTGTAAGACTTCTTCAACAGTGTAAAGAGGTTCATCACTGTTGATTGCAAGAGTTCATCATAGAAAAACTGATGGTAAGAGGTGCTAACATAAACCACAGTTTATAATGTTTTTCAGGGTTAATAATCTTCAGGAACTCCTGGGCCATGGGGCTAGGTAGGGACTACTAGGGGGCTTTCACTACACTCTCAAGAAATAAAGGCTATGAGACAAAATATACCCTTGATTTTTTAAGCTATGAGCAAAAAGAATATCAAAATCCTGCATCAGTGTAGATTTTTATTTAGTTTAATGACTATGTTGTTACTGTTTAGTCATTTAGTCATGTCCCACTCTTTTGCAACCCCATGTACTGCCTGCCAGGCCCTTCTGTCCATGGAATTTCCCAGGCAAGAATACTGGGTAGGTTGCCATTTCCATCTCCAGGAATCTTCCCAACCCAGGGCTTGCCTTGGCAGGTAGATTCTTTACCACAGAACCACCAGAGAAGCCCTTAATATTAATAACTATATGGCTCCAATAACCATTGTAGTTTACCCAAACAATGTATTGAAGTGGTTGTCATAAATGATATAAAAATTCAGTCCTTTGCCATCTTCTCTTTCCCCTCTGGATTCTCCTTTTATATCTCCCCCTCCTTTTTCTGCTACTTTTTGCTCCCTCTGCAGTAATCTTTGTCACAACTCTTACAATGCAACTTCCAAAATCCCCCATAGATATTTCTCTTCTAAGCTCTGGATTTGTTTGTTCAATTGCTTAATGATAGCACTGTTTGAATTGTGAAAAGCTACAAATTTGCCCTCTTCTCTCCTTGGCCAGCTACTCTGTATACCATCTGATAAATAGTTAATGACACCTTAATCCACCCAGTTTCCAAAGCCAGAAGATGTCACCTTCTTCATCTTCTTATATCCAAGCAATGTTAGGTTTTGTTCATTGTTACCTATTTAATTTTCCACTATCCTCTTTCATCGATCCTTATTTCTTGCCTGGTCATTCTTGATGACTTTCTAATCACCTTCCTGCTTTCAGTTGTTCTTTGCTTCAATCCATCCTCCTCAATGTTTTCTAAAACATACCTAAAACATATGTCACTTAGAATTATGCCAAGCTTCTCCATGGCTAATGGAATTTAATCTTAAATTCTAATAGTCTGATATAGCAGATATGTCTGACAAGTAGTTAATAATGTTTTTTTGGAATGAATGAAAGAATGAATGCCCCAGACAAATATATTTTAGATATTATATTCTGTCAGACTCTGTCAGATATATTTTTAGCTGTGTATTATTTTCAGGAAAAAAAACTAACTCACTTTGCTACCAATCATTTGGCTAAAATAGTAATAACCAAAGATTTTCATTATTTTTTTATGAAAGAACTTACCAGACAGATATAAAAGTATATTCAACCTGGCATTTAAATTTTCAACTGCACTGTTTAATGGCTTAACAAATATTTACATATTAATCGCTGTGGTAGGTATTCTGAGATCTAAAGATATATAAGATTAGGTCTGTGCCCAGATCATACATTCTAATAGGAGAATAAGATACATAAAAGTTTATCTCAATAAAACATAAATTTCAAAATAGCATAAAATAGAGGTATATGCATGATACAATAAAGCCAGGGAAAATACTTCTTAAGGCTATTTTCCATTTGTGATGAACACTTTAGAAATAAATGTACCTTTCAGTAAAAAATTTATAATCAAACAGCAGCTTCAGAAAACTTATAATTTTTGGATAAAGTTGCAAAGTTGTGGTAAAAACATGATTATATCAAAGACAGTGGAGGATTTAACAATTGGCAAGAGGTATCAGGCAGTCCCTTGAATTATTTTATAGTACTCAAGTATTAAATGTACTTTTATGAAAGATTACCTCTAATTTGTCATGATTTCACTCCAGGAAAAGAGTTTTATAATAAATAGGAACTGAATGAAAAAAAAAAAAAAAAAGGCAAAAGAAAGTAAAGAACTGAAAAGAAAATAAAAGAACATCAATATTTGGAGTTTAGAAAGAATTCACATGTTTACCTCTCTCATCAGCCTCTAACTCAAATGAGGAGGAAAATACCTTATCCTGGGCCAATATGGTTCCCTGGGGATAGTCATAGGAAATTGCATTCCCCAATCTTTCTCCCCCATCAATTACCTTTTTCTGCCTCATCAAGGTGCATACTGGTTTCCTTATACCCTTCTTAAAAAAAAAAAAAAAAAAAAAACCACCACTCTCACCTCATTAAATATAGTACTAGGCAATACTTTCTTAGTTATATATTACCTCCTCTCTAAATTCTTCCCTTCCCCCACACACTTGTAATTCTTTTTCATTTTAACTCAGGAAAACATTACTCACTAATTCTTTCCTTATTTTTTTTTCTCTTTCTCTTACTCTCTTCCAAGAAGACACACACACACACACACACATACATATACATAAACATACAATCATGGTAACATGCTTAAAAGCAGAGCTAGTGATATAAGAGGAGAAGGGAATGGCAACCCACTCCAGTACTCTTGCCTGGAAAATCCCATGGATGGACGCAGGAGCCTGGTAGGCTGCAGTCCATGGGGTCGCTAGGAGTTGGACACTACTGAGCGACTTCACTTTCACTTCTCACTTTCCTGACTGGAGAAGGAAATGGCAACCCACTCCAATGTTCTTGCCTGGAGAATCCCAGGGACGGGGAAGCCTGGTAGGCTGCCGTCTCTAGGGTTGCACAGAGTTGGACACGACTGAAGTGACTTAGCAGCAGCAGCAGCGGCAGTGATATAAGAAGTCAAGGAACAGAGAAACTAACATGAAAAACAACACAAAAACCTACAAGCTAGTACTATTAGCTCCTAAAACCTTGAAAAGTCCCCATATAGAGAGGTAGTGGGACAGACACTGTCATACCCCTCTGTGGGTTAAATTGATACAATCCAATTGGAAAGAAATTTGGCAACTTGTGTTGCGGCTTTTTAAACTAGTCCCATACCTAGTTTGCAATCCAAAAGAAATGATCTGAAATACAGATGGAAAAGCTTTAGGCAAAAGCTGTTTATCATAAAATTATTTACAATAGTGCATATTTGGAAACAATATAAAAAGTCAACAATACGTAATGTAGTGTAACCACTAAAACAATATTATGAGATGTTTTAATAACACATACAATATTTTAGTTATATTATTCGGTGGAACAATAGTACATACAAATATAAAAAGCAGACCAGAAATAAACATCATTTTGATGTTACTCTCTAAGCTGGCCCACAATGATCCCTACCCTCCTGACAGTCACACTCCTGTGCAGTCCCCTCCCACACTGTTTCAGGCTCCATCTTTTGGGTACAAGTGAGCAGAGACATTACTTTGCCAACAAAGGTCCATCTAATCAAGGCTATGGTTTTTCCTGTGGTCATGTATGGATGTGAGAGTTGGACTGTGAAGAAAGCTGAGCACTGAAGAATTGATGCTTTTGAGCTGTGGTGTTGGAGAAGACTCTTGAGAGTCCCTTGGACTGCAAGGAGATCCAACCAGTCCATTCTAAAGGAGATCAGCCCTGGGTGCTCTTTGGAAGGAATGATGCTGAAGCTGAAACTCCAGTACTTTGGCCACCTCATACAAAGAGTTGACTCATTGGAAAAGACTCTGATGCTGGGAGGGATTGGGGGCAGGAGGAGAAGGGGACAACAGAGGATGAGATGGCTGGATGGCATCGCTGACTCGATGGACGTGAGTTTGAGTGAACTCTGGGAGTTGGTGATGGACAGGGAGGTCTGGCATGCTGCAATTCATGGGGTCGCAAAGAGTCGGACACAACTGAGCGACTGAACTGAACTGAACTGATGGTATGTCACTGTTGAGCTTGGGTTATAAAACACTGTGTGACTTCTGTCCAGAGCTCTGGATCTATCCCTTAGGTCACTTGCTCAGGCAAGCTGCCATGTTCCCAGCAGCCCTGTGGAGAGGCCTATATGGTGAACAAATGCTGTCTTCAGCCAACAGCCAGGGATGAACTGAGGCCTGCCAAGAACCACGAGAGTGAACATGGAAGCAAATTCTTCTTTCCCAATTAGGACTTCTTGAAAAGACTGCAACACTGGCCAATAACTTGATTACAACCTCATGAACGAATCTGAGCAAGAACCACTCCATTAAACCACCCCTGAATTCCTGACCTTAAAAAGCTATGACCTAAAAAATGTTTGCTGACCTAAAACTGTTGAGTTTTTCATTTTTTTTTTTTTTCTTTTTGGGGGTTGCGTAATTTGTTACATAGCAATAGATAGCTAATATAAATATGATAAGAAAGGTTGTATTTACATAATAGAATTTCAGGTGATTTTTTTTTCCTTTCTATTTTTCTTGTTTTCAAATCCTCTGTAATGAAGATTTATTAACTTACAATTGGCGAAAACAATTTATTAAATAATCATTTTTTAAAATTATACTTGAAACGATAGTGCCCTAAAGTGTTTTTTAAGAATTGCCACAAATTTAGTTCCCCCAATCAACATTCTCTAAGAAAACAAGCACAAACATAAATACATAAACATAAAATTACGTTTCTATACTGAATAGAGAGATAGAGTGGTATTTTACATTTTGTTAATACAAATAAATTGCATAATCCACATATGATAAGTACTTTCATGAATTAGCAGGGTATATGAACACCATTCATAACATTGTTTCTGAGAAAACCACATTCCAAGTTTTATACAACTTATAATGTAATCTATTTTAATTTATTACCTTTCTATAACAGTTGGCCTTCATAAGTAACCTTGGGTTCCACATCCTCAGATTCAACCAACTGTGAACTGAAAATATTTGAAAACAAAAATTCCAGAAAGTTTCAAAAAGCAAAATTTAAATTTCCATCCTAACTATTTACTATTTATACTGCATTGCAACTATTAACATAGCATTTACATTGCATTAAGTGATATGGATATGATTTAAAGTATACTAGAGGATGTACATAGGTTATATATGGGACTGCATATATAAGGGACTTTGAGCATTTTATATAAGGGATTTGAGCATCCTTGGATTTTGGTATGTGCAAGGGGTCCTAAAATCAATCCCCTTCAGATGGTGAAGGACATCTGTATGTGCCAATCAAAAAATCACATAGGTAAAAGACCTTTTAAGCTTTGATTATAGGGAACAGGATAACTGTTAAAGTATTTTCAATCTTATTCCAGGTAAATGTATAAAAACAAGCTGAACTGATAAAGAAAGACTAGATTCTTACTTCATATTTAATCATACGAAACGATTGTCTCTTGAGGTTTTCCTAATTAGGTTATAGCACAGTTACAGTAGTTGAGTAGAGAAGGTCAATGCAAGTTTTAAATTAGTTTAGCAAAAATTAGCAAGTCAATAAGTATGTTTTTAACCAAATTACAATAAACATGCTAAAACAAATGGATTGCCTAATCTGTTAATTATCATATTACATATTATTCATTATTACAAAAACCTCAAATTACAATTTTATGCTCAATTAATTTTTAAAAAAGTTTCTTAAGACATGGAAAACCATAAAAGTCATTTCTAGATTTTTAGAATATGTTTTATATAATCCATTTTTGATTACATCTAGATTGTCTTGTTGATTTAAATGTTATCAAAATATGGAACAAAAAATAGTGTTCATGTCATAGATGTATGCAGTGTGGGTTTACAAATTATTTATTTTCATAGTAACTACAAATAACAAGTATATTGTTGCATTTACTCTAGGAAAATATTATACAGAATTTTATAATTCTGTTCATGATCATAAAGATTATAAATACACATAGTCCCTCCCATACATATATGTCATAAGTGTTAGACAATTTTCTGCTAAAGCAAGATTTCATTTCCTTATCCAAAGATTCTCACATTTTTTACTTATTTTTTGAAGTTAAAAAATCTTTTCATTACTTCTATGATCCTTTGTCCATCATGTTGTTGATTCATCTTCTATAACAATTCTCCTTTCCACCTCCTCACTAAATTCTGTGAATCAGGATCAAAGACAAAGATGTCTGAACTGGTGAAAGAAATGTATGATATTTTAACCAATTGAAGAAAACTCATTGATACCATTTTTTTTTTTCAAATAACTAGGTCATTAAGGATCATAAATCATAAAGGTGCTTTGCTAGAAAAAAATCGAGTATCTGTTAAGCAAAATCCATGCTCATTATTCTATGATCCTATATGCAATCAAGTCGAGGTAATTTATTTTCAGATAAGAGATATGAAAACTCTATGTTGGGACACAGTAATACTGAGGAAAAGTCACTAAAATGAACCACTAAAGGCAATTTGACCTCTAAAATATGGTTAGTAAGATGAGCTCTACCTCACAGATTTTAGCAGGGAAATGTGGTGAGCAAATGTAAGAGTTTCAAAGGAAAGGAAGTTAATACAGCTGCTTGACTATGAGAATTAGATAAACTGTGGTCATAAATATAGACCCTTTTACTTCTTGAATTCAACCCAGTTCAGTTTATATCAGCAAATATTTATTGAGTCTACATCGTTTGTGTGTCAATATTAACGTCTTAGAAAGAGAATCTTTAGGTTAGATGAGGGCTTAGAGGTCACCTAATCCAAGATTCTTCCCAAGGAAGGAATTTGGGTTTGCATTTTTGTAATGAAGTGATATTTCTTAGAGACTTATATTAAGAGTAGTCAGGAAATAGAGTCCACAGGTGTCTGGCTACCCAACCTCTTTCCAAAAATTCTTGCATTTCAGTGAATAAAAGTCTTCAGTGCATTTCTTGATTACATGTTGAGCAATTTACCTCTGGACATTTGTAGCCTAAACTGAAGCTGAATGTAATTATTCCTTAGCAGTTAGTATGGTTTCTGTTTCCCCCAGGCAAACCAAGACTCCTACTTGTCAGTTTCCTAAATGTTGACTTCTTTCTAGAGGTTTATCCTGGAGCAAACATATCATCCTTCTAGAATAAAGTCTGAGGTGAGACTTCCTTTAGGTGACCTTGTTTTTGCATTGCTTCCTCACTGTTGGCTTTGAATATAGCATAGGATATATACTATGGTTGCCTTGCTTACCAACCATCCTTAACTTCATATTGATTATTTGAGGGCAGTCTTTAATTCTACCATAATCAAGTTCAAGGTGTCAAGGATTTGATACCTCATCTTTGATGAGGAATCATCAAAAATGCCTCTAATGTCAAGACTCAGCTGGAAGAGAAAATCCATGCTGAGCACATTTGTTGAAAGAAGCCTATCAGTCCAGTTCTTTCCCATGGCAGAAGAAGTGCTCAAGAAGAAGTGCTTCCTGGAAAACATTCTGGACTGCAGACACATGGCCTTTTGCAGTGGGTGCTTATAAGTTTCCTTATCTTGCTCATTCTAAAGCAGAGCTTTTCCTAAGACACTCATTGACAAGAGCAATTCATCTTAAGGTAGACATACAGAACAATCAGGTACATTTGCTTCTTCACAGATAACTTAGATGCTAAACATAAGATTAAACCTAAGGGGCTTGTAAGCAGCATGATCTGAGTGGAGATTGGTGGGGCAGCCTCAGTTAAAAGTGTTTTAAACAAATCCTGTCTTTAACCTTCATAACTATTAAAGAGACTAGGTAACACTATTAGTTTGTCAAGTATGATTAGCCTTCCCAACTCGCAGACATGGTGTGCTGACTGTACTATGCTATCTTATATAAGTGACTTGAGCATCCGTGGATTTTTTGTATCTGCTGGATCCTGGAACCAACCTTCCCTGGGTAATGAGAAATGAATGTGTAGACTTGGATTTCTAAAATACATGTTGAGGAAAAAATGTAAATAAAAAGATGATTGAACATATTGAACCTTGTATATTGGTTTTTGAATAATGATAGAAACAAACAGAAATCACCATGAAAAATGGTTCACCTCAATTAGAGAGATTTGAGATTAATATATAATTAGGATAAAAATTCACTGGAAAATATTAATCAGTTAATTGTATGTTTGAATTTTTAAAACCACATAATGAAAGTATATCACTAATACATTTTCATTTTTCTTCTGTGTATTCTGACATTTTCTAGAGTAAAAAAATTCTATTTTCAGTTTTGGATTATTGATTCTGGTTTTGGTAGATTTCTCACTTTCATGAAAGATAATACATTTATAGATGTTTAATTTTTGATGTTTAAATGATACCAAAGCTAACTGTAGAAACTTATTTAAAGTAACTTGGTTACTTTTTAGATTGACCTTTCTTTAGATAGTTTAGAAAAACTGTTTCCCTTTCTTTTTTATTTTATCAGAGTATAGTTAATTTACAACATTGTGTTAGTTTCAGGTATACAGCAAAGAGATTCAGTTATACATATCTATCTGTCTATTATTTTTCAGATTATTTTCCTTTATAGGTTACTAAAAAAATAGAGTATAGCTACCTGTGCTATACAGTAGGTCCTTGCTGGTTGTCATTTTATACATAGCACTATTGTATGTATTAATCCCAGACTCCTAATTTATCCCTTCCCCCTTTCACCTTTAGTGACCACAAATTTGTTTTCTATGTCTGTTGGTCTATTTTTGTCTTGTATATGAGTTCATTTGTATCATTCTTTATTTTTTTGATTCCACATATAAGCAATATCATAGGATATTTGTCTTTGTCTGGCTTATTTCACTTAGCATAATAATTTCTGAGTCCATTCACCTTGCTGCAAATGGCATTAATTCTTTTTTATGGCTGAGTAATAGTCCACTGTATATATGGACCACATCTATCCATTCATCTGTTGATGGACATTTAGATTACTTCCATGTCTTGGCTATGGTAAATAGTGTTGTAATGAATAATGAGGTGCATGTATCTTTTCAAACTATGGTTTTATCCAAATATACACCCAGGAATGAGATTGTTGGATCATATGGCACCTCTATCTTTAGTTTCTTAAAGAATCTCTATACTGTTTTCCATAGTGGTTGTACCAATCTACATCCACACCAACAGTACAGGAAAGTCTCCTTTTCTCCACATCCTCTCCAACATTTAGTATTTGTAGTCATTTTGATGATGGCCCTTCTGACTCAGGTGAGGTGAAACTTCTTTGTAGTTTTTACTTGCATTTCTCTAATAATTAGGGATATTGAG
Organism: Bos taurus; assembly: GCF_002263795.3. NCBI lineage: Eukaryota > Metazoa > Chordata > Mammalia > Artiodactyla > Bovidae > Bos > Bos taurus. The sequence goes on from NC_037331.1 coordinate 54,444,731, forward strand.
TGTCTTTTCATGAGTTTGTTGGCCATTTATATGTCTTATTTGGAGAAATATATATTTAGGCTTTCTGCCCACTTTTTGATTGGGTTGTTCTTCTTTTTTTTAATATTGAGCTGCATGGGAGCTTAAGCCTTTGTATGTTCCATTAATTGCAAATACTTTCTTTTCCCATTTTGCAGGCTGTCTTTTGGTTTTGTTTATAGTTTCCTTTGCTATGCAAAAGCTTTTACGTATAATTAGGGCCCATGTGTTTATTTTTGTTTCTATTTTCGTTACTCGAGGAGATAGGTATAAAAAAATATTTATTTTCTAGGTAGATATTTGAAGAATAACTAGAAAAATGGAAGAGAGTTATTTCTTAGACAGAGGCATCCATATAAACCCAAATTATAGCTTATTACACTAAAAATAAATATGTACATTGGACTACTTCAAAACACAGAAAACCTTTGTTCTTCAAAAAAACTATTAGAAAGGCATGCAAAGACAAGCTATAAACTGGGAGGAAGTATTGGCAACACACATCTGAAAAGAGATTTGTATCTAGAGCATATAAACTATACTCAAAACTTAAAGCTGAAGGAAGGAAGAAAGGAAAGAAAGAAGGAAAGGAAAGAAGGAGAAAAAAGAAAAGAAGTGATCAAGGAAAAATTCAGTTAGAAAACTGACAAAAGACAGGAGGAGACAATTTATCAGAGAGGATATACAAAAAACAAATATTCACATGAGATGATGTTTAACATCACGAGCTATTACAGACCTATTAGGACTGATTTTATATATATATATATATACATATATATATATATATATATATATCAGATCAGTCGCTCAGTCGTGTCCGACTGTTTGCGACCCCATGAATCGCAGCATGCCAGGCCTCCCTGTCCATCACCAACTCCTGGAGTTCACTCAGATTCACGTCCATCAAGTCAGTGATGCCATCCAGCCATCTCATCCTCTGTCATCCCCTTCTCCTCCTGCCCCCAATCCCTCCCAGCATCAGAGTCTTTTCCAATGAGTCAACTCTTTGCATGAGGTGGCCAAAGTACTGGAGTTTCAGCTTTAGCATCATTCCCTCCAAAGAAATCCCAGGGCTGATCTTCAGAATGGACTGGTTGGATCTCCTTGCAGTCCAAGGGACTCTCAAGAGTCTTCTCAAACACCACAGTTCAAAAGCATCAATTCTTCGGCACTCAGCTTTCTTCACAGTCCAACTCTCACATCCATACATGACCACAGGAAAAACCATAGCCTTGACTAGACGAACCTTTGTTGGCAAAGTAATGTCTCTGCTTTTGAATATGCTATCTAGGTTGGTCATAACTTTCCTTCAAAGGAGTAAGCGCCTTTTAATTTCATGGCTGCAGTCACCATCTGTAGTGATTTTGGAGCCCAGAAAAATAAAGTCTGACACTGTTTCCACTGTTTCCCCATCTATTTCCCATGAAGTGGTGGGACCGGATGCCATGATCTTAGTTTTCTGAATGTTGAGCTTTAAGCCCACTTTTACACTCTCCACTTTCACTTTCATCAAGAGGCTTTTGAGTTCCTCTTCACTTTCTGCCATAAGGGTGGTGTCATCTGCATATCTGAGGTTACTGATATTTCTCCTGGCAATCTTGATTCCAGCTTGTGTTTCTTCCAGTCCAGCGTTTCTCATGATGTACTCTGCATAGAAGTTAAATAAACCGGGTGATAGTATACAGCCTTGATGAACTCCTTTTCCTATTTGGAACCAGTCTGTTGTTCCATGTCCAATTCTAACTGTTGCTTCCTGACCTGCATACAAATTTCTCAAGAGGCAGGTCAGGTAGTCTGGTATTCCCATCTCTTTTAGAATTTTCCACAGTTTATTGTGATCCAAACAGTCAAAGGCTTTGGCATAGTCAATAAAGCAGAAATAGATGTTTTTCTGGAACTTTCTTGCTTTTTCCATGATCCAGCGGATGTTGGCAATTTGATCTCTGGTTCCTCTGCCTTTTCTAAAACCAGCTTGAACATCAGGAAGTTCACGGTTCACATATTGCTGAAGCCTGGCTTGGAGAATTTTGAGCATTACTTTACTAGTGTGTGAGATGAGTGCAATTGTGCAGTAGTTCGAGCATTCTTTGGCATTGCCTTTCTTTGGGATTGGAATGAAAACTGACCTTTTCCAGTCCTGTGGCCACTGCGGAGTTTTCCAAATGTGCTGGCATATTGAGTGCAGCACTTTCACAGCATCATCTTTCAGGATTTGGAGTAGCTCAACTGGAATTCCATCACCTCCACTACAGCATTTGACATTGCCACTATTTAAATATATATATTTAGTGGCAATGTCAAATGCTGGCAAGGCTATGAGGAAACTGGATTTCACATACATTGCTGGTAAGAATGTAAAATTACGGTTGTGACTATAAAGGGGTAGCATGAGAGACCACTGTGGTGGAATAATTCTGTATCTTGGTTGCTTTGGTGGTTACAGAAATATGTATGTGATAAAATGTCATAGAACTATACACATGCACTGCACCAGTGTCAGTCTCCTGGTTTTAATGTTAAGCTATACCTGGTGGCTCACTGGTAAAGAATCTGCCTGCCAACGCAGGAGATGCAGGTTCAGTCCCTGGATCAGGAAGATCCTCTAGAGAAGGAAATTGCAACCCACTCCACCATTCTTTCCTGGGAAATCCCATGGACAGATATTCCATGGGGTGGCAAAAGAGTCAGACAGGACTTAGCCACTCAACAACAACAAGAGCAATAGTTACACAGGATGTAACCCTTGCGAGGAACTGGGTGAAGAGCACACAGAACCTTTCTGTAATATATTAAAATCTTCCTGTAACTATATAATTGTTTCAAAACAAAAAGTTTTTAAAAAGTAAATGTATAGAACCAACAGAAAGCCAAGAATTAAAAGGGAAGACAATGGATTGTAATATAATCACAGCATGGAACAGTCTATTTGTTTATGTTCCTGGACAGTATTTAAGAAAAAAAAATTCATTCCTTTCTTAAACACAGTTATACCTATTTCTTCATGCCTAAACAGGTAAGAGGTTAATTAGGTTAGTTTTTCTTGTTCTAGAATGTCATATGAACTGACTCATATAGCTCTTTGTGTCTCGTTTCTTTCACTAGAATACTGATTTTGAGGTTAATCCATGCAGTATGTGTCAATAGTTCATTTCCTTTCCTAGATGAGTGGTATTCTATTGAAGTGATATACTACAATTTCTTACTCATGCACTCGTTGATGACTATTTGGGTTGCTTCCAATTTTTAGCTGTTAGAGCTACCTGAATTTTTCAGTCAGTTGTGCTTCAGATCAGATCAGATCAGTCGCTCAGTCGTGTCTGACTCTTTGCAACCCCATGAATCACAGCACGCCAGGCCTCCCTGTCCATCACCAACTCCTGGAGTTCACTCAGACTCACATCCATCGAGTCAGTGATGCCATCCAGCCATCTCATCCTCTGTCATCCCCTTTTCCTCCTGCCCCCAATCCCTCCCAGCATCAGAGTCTTCTCCAATGAGTCAACTCTTTGCATGAGGTGGCCAAAGTACTGGAATTTCAGCTTTAGCATCATTCCTTCCAAAGAAATCCCAGGGCCGATCTCCTTCAGAATGGACTGGTTGGATCTCCTTGCAGTCCAAGGGACTCTCAAGAGTCTTCTCCAACACCACAGTTCAAAAGCATCAATTCTTTGGCGCTCAGCCTTCTTCACAGTCCAACTCTCACATCCATACACTGTAAAAAATAAAGCAAAACAAACACCAGTAATAGCAACAGTTATAGTAACAAACCTCCAAACAAAAACAAAGCCTTTATGTCATTTAGTAATTCCTCAAGAAGGATGGGGTCCAGGGCCCTCAAGAAGGAGAAAGGGGTCTGGGGCTCCCAAGTTGTTGAGAAATGTCTTGAGAAACTTCTAAGCAATAGCACAGTTAATCAACATATGGACATTTATTGTGCTTTAAAAATATCTGAAAATGCTTATTTTCAGGGTTGGTTTAGCAGCTTAAACATGTTACAAGTGATTAGATAATTTTAATTTTTTGTTCTAGCATCCTTGGTGTGTTGATTCTTCCCCTTATACTTGGAAGCTGACTGCAGAAACTCTAGGTCTAAGTTTCTGTTCACAGCAAGAGAGGAGCAGGGCATGTTCCTCTTCTGTGCCTTTTTACAAGAAAGAAAAACTTGCCAAAACTCCACAGAAGACTTCCACTCATGCCTCATTGCTCGAATGGTGCCACCACTGGCTCAAGAACATCTGGGAAAGGAGGCAAAATTCTAAAGATGGCCTTCCCTGAAACAATCATATTTCATCACTTGGGATGGAGTTCATTGCCAAGCCACACAAATTAGGATTCTGTTAGCAGAAAGATACAGGGAATGACTGATAGATACGAATCTATCAACATCTGCAATATTACCTTCCCTTGATCTCTTTTTACTAATTTATTAATTTTTTCCTCAGGTGAGGGAAACTTATGTCCAATATTTTTAAAGATATACAATTCTTCCAATGGCACTCATATAGATATATACTATAGAGTTTTTATTTGTTTGTTTTAAAAGAGACTACCGGTAAACAATAGTCTACATTTGGGACAACATAAAATGACCAAAATATTTTTTCTCTAATTGTCATATTCTGTTCATACTGAAGAGATGCTCTAGAAATATCAGGATACCAACCCAACCTTACCATTTCCTAGGAGGAAATATTTCAATTCTCTGTTCAACTTTTCCATATTTAGACCAACCATATTTATTTAAATAAAAATATTCTATTTAATATGTATCAGCTGTATAAGAGTAACCTTGAATTTAAGATTTGATAAGACAAAAAAGAAAAGCTTTTATCACAACTTCCTACATACTTTTTCATCAGCTCATATGGTGCACATCTGGGTCTTTGATAGCTTATGTGTTAAAAAAAAAAAAAAAAAACTAATAGATTCAAAATTAATTTTAAAATCCTGTGTTTTTCTCCAGTTAGTCATTTTAAAAGATATTATTGGCATAATCATAAAGCTATCTATGAAAGTAATTTGAAGTTAGAAATAAAAGTACATTCTTAAAATCTAAATGTTTTATATTAACAAATAACAATCTCACTGAAAAAGAAAACAGAAAGAAGCTAATAATTATTGAACACAACATATTCCAAAGAATAAGCCTGGTGCTTCATATACTGCCTTTGATTTAGACCTCTCCAAATATCCATGAAATAGATCTTATTTGCCATTTCCAGATAAGAAAATTAAGATTCAGAGAAGTAATTTGTCCTAGGTCACATTAAAAAAAAATAAATCCAGTTCTATGGATTTATTATTCAAACTTTTAAAATTAATAAAGAACAAATGACCAACCAACCAAACACCCCATGAAGCCAAATCAATGCAAACCTTGATAATATTAAGAGAACTCTTTATTTTTGTTGGATAAAGAAAAATTTAGGAAACCCAAGAAAGCATAAAATTTAAATGTGGAAAATGTCTCTCACTTTATCATAATTGCCATCAGTAGCAAGCAGTTTCTAATGATCTAACATCTAGCAATGCTCACTTCTCTTCCACCAAAGCTCATGCCAGATAAATTTAGAAATGTTTAATTGAAGAAGATCTGTTCAATAATCAGGCAATTAAAATGGGCAGGAAAAACACAAAGTACCATAAAAGCAATGTGAAAAATTCTTTAGACTTTGAATCCAGTGAAAATGTAAAACAAACTTAAAACAAAAATGTCATACAATTTGAATTAAGAAAGCACTTGAAGAATCATCATCAAAGGATTTAACCCCAGTGAATTTTATGGGGTGCTGTCAAGCAAAAAGGAACTGTGATAAAAGAATAGACAGTAAGAGTGAGAAAAAGGGGAGGGGGAGTAAGAGTATATGCTGAAAGAAAAAAAAAAGAATAAAGGGACTGGACTGTTTGTATCATAATGGAAAAAGGAGGTTCTTTTCTTACAGATGGTGATCAGTGGCCAGAGCCTGAATACAAAGAAACGAAGTGTGATGATGCAATTATAAAAGAAAGCTGATGGACAGATGAGAAAAGCCTTTCTACGGTCAGAGTAACAAGAGGACAAAGCCACCTTGGAGGAGCGCTTTAGGCCGAGTGCTTACCCAAGGAGCAGGTCTATGCTATGCAAACTGAACAAGTGACTCAGGCAGAAGTCACACTGTGTGTGTGTCTGTGTATGTGTTTTGGGGTGGCAGATGGGATTGTCTTAAGGCATAAGAGAAACAGTGCGTTTCCCTGGAACTCAGTTTTACTGTCTGGTAAACAATGGAAATAACTGCTAATTATCCTAAGTTATAGAATGTCAAATCCACAAGAATTTTTAAGATAAATTATTTTCCCAACTTTATTTAAATGCAATTGACATATGACATTATATAAGTTTAAGGTACACAATGTTGATTTGATACCTTACATATTACCAATTCTTACACAAGAGGATTAGTTAGTGCCTCCATCACTTTACATAATTATCATTCCTTTTTTGTGGTAAGAATATTTAAGAGTCACTCTTTTAACAACTTTCAAATAAACTGTGCTTAGTCGCTCAGTCGTGTACGACTCTTTGCAACCCCATGGACTGCAACTCACCAGGCTCCTCTGTCCATGGGGAGTCTCCAGGCAAGAATACTGAAGTGGGTTGTCATGCCCTCCTCCAGGGGATCTTCCCAATCCAGGGATCGAACCCAGGTCTCCCTCATTGCAGGTGGGTTCTTTACTGTCTGAGCCACCAGGGAAGCCCATTCAAACACACAGTACAGTATTATCAACTCTAGTCACCATGGTGCATATCAGATCCTCATGACTTGTTTTATAACTGGAAATGTACACCTTTTCATCCCATTCACCCATTTCACCCACTCTTCACTGCCAACTCCCTTCCCAACTGGCAAACACTAGGCTCTTCTCTGTATCTGTCTTTTGTTATGTTTGCCCACTTGTTTTGTTTTTTGATTCCACATAAGTGGAATGATATGATACCTGTCTTCCTCTGTCTTGCATAACACCATATAGGTCCATCCATGTTATCACAAACAGGAAGATTTCATTCTCTCTTTTATGGCTGAGTAATATTCTTTGGACTTCCCAGGTGGCACAGTGGTAAAGAATCTGCCCGCCAATGTAGGAGACACATGAGATGCAGGTTTGACCCTTGGGTTAAGAAGATACTCTGGAGAAGGAAATGGCAAACCACTCCAGTATCCTTGCTTAGAAAATTCCATGGACAGAGGAGACTGATGGGCTACATTCCATGGGGTTGCAAAGAACTGGACAGGACTGAGCAACTGAGCACACACAGAATTCTTTATCAGTTCATCCATTGGTGCCTACTTAGGCTACCTCCATAGCTTGCCTATTGTGAATAATGCTGCAGTGAACATAGAGGTGCAAATATCTTTGTGAATTAGTTTTTTTGTTTATTTCAGGTAAATACCCAGAATTGAAATTATTGATCTCATGGCAGTTCTATTGTTTTTCCGAAGGACAATCATACTGTTTTCCATAGCAACTGTATTAATTTATATTCCTGCTAATAGTGCACAAAGATACCCTTTTCTCCACATCCTTGCCAGCACTTGTTGGTGCTGCTACTGCTACTGCTAAGTCACTTCAGTCGTGTCTGACTCTGTGTGACCCCATGGACTGCAGCCCACCAGGCTCCTCTGTCCATGGGATTCTCTAGGCAAGAACAATGGAGTGGGTTGCCATTTCCTCCTCCAATGCATGAAAGTGAAAAGTGAAGTCGCTCAGTCGTGTCTGACTCTTAGCGACCCCATGGACTGCAGCCTACCAGGCTCCTCTGTGCATGGGATTTTCCAGGCGAGAGTACTGGAGTGGGGTGCCATTGCCTTCTCCAGCCAGCACTTGCTATGTGCTGCCTTTTCCATGATAGCCATTCTGACAGGTGCGAGTAGTATCTCACTGTCATTTTGATTTGCTTTTCCCTGATTATTAGTGAACATATACTTCTTTGATTGAAATGAAATATGATGTCAAAGATAAGACAAATGTTGATTCACATTATGCATTTTAAAACCCAAAGAGGTTGGGAATGAATCACTATCATGTTCAAAATTCTTCAACAGTTCTGCTTAGATTCAGAATGAAATCTAAAATCCTTGGCTTAGCACAAAAAACCACTGTGCCTGCTGTCTACTCTTGTCCCTTCTCCTTAATTTCCCTTGAGGCTCTCTTTTTTCAAAATCACAGCCTTGAGGTCTCCAGAATTTGTCAGGCCCACAGTGTCTCCTCTGCCTAGCCTGTGACTCTCTCTTTGATAATCTGGGGGAAGTTTTATTTGTTCCCTCTAAGCTCTCACTGCACTTTGTCTATATCTTGTTAAGAAAAATACCTCCGGGTATTTTTCTGAATAGTGTTCTCTTCATTAGACTCTAAACTCCTTGAGAGTAGGAACCAAGTCTTTTCTTTCACAAGAGGCCTCAAGTAAAGCGTATCATATATGGACAGAACCCAATAAATATGTGTTTAATAGATGTATTTTAATAAATGAACTGTTTTTTAGTTGCTAAGTTGTGTCCAGCTCATTGCAACCCCATGGACTATACCCACCAGGCTCCTCTGTCCATAGGATTTCCCAGGCAAGAATACCAGAATTGGTTGTCATTTCCTTGTTGAGGGAATTGTCCCAACCCAGGGGTTGAACCTGTGTCTCCTGCAGTTTGGGAGGCAGATTCCTTACCACTGAGCCTCCAGGGAATCCAATAAGTGAATTAGGTCATCTAATACAATTTTTGGAACATAGTCATGGGATAAAATCTGTAAAATAAGGCTTTACTACAGAAAAAAGCCACAAGCATTGAAGTCATGTACTAGAAGAAAGGGATTTAAACTTAAAAAGAAAACTATATAAGTACTAATCACATGCCACATTTTTTCCGTTCTATTTTTAGGAAATGTTTTTAGTATTTTAAAGCAACAAAATCAAATTTGTTTTTGATTTCCTTCAAATCAAATCCCACTGAGAAGTGTAAACAAATGAAACTGAACAATACACATTTTCTCCAATGCATGTGGTTGAGGCAGTTTTAGGGTTCCTGTGAGAAAAGCAAATGAGAGACACATTGTCAAAGACAGAATATTAATAACTTACTTTTACATGGGACTTTACAGTTTATAAATTGGCTTGACATCATGTCCTTTGAGCCTTACAATAACATTGTTAAAGTTGGCAAGGTAGACACTATCCCAATTAACTAAGTCAAGGAAGGCTTAGTGACCTGGCTAAGTCTTGTCAAGAATTGCTCTCACTGCAGTTATACACTGTAGCTACTCATGAAAATCAGGTCTTAGGATAGACAGCTGATCCTCTTGTGTACAGCTGGCATTTGAATACACACACACACACACACACACACACACACACACGTCATGATAACCCAGGAAAGCTCCCAGTGGCATTCCTCAAGTGTAGGAGTTGCATGTCCCCCAGGCTCCCAGCTCTTTATTCTTTGCCCCAGTGGTATCGAATATACCCACACAAGCTGTTTCTCAGCCCTGCTGGTTCTAGGGCAACTCAATTTTTATAGTATTTTTTTTTAAAATGTAACCTCTACACAATCCAGATACCTCTCTATAAATGCCTAGATGGACTCTTTCATTTGGAGTTTTTATATATATATATATATATATATATATATATATACATGAAACTAAATGCCAAAAACCACAGGTCTCACAATGTAGAATGGGAATATCACACATTTAAAAATATAGAAATTCAAAAGCAACAACAAAAAGTAAAGAATTTCAAGGAATCAGGACCAACTATACATTTGGAAGGTGTCATCTCTAATACCACCCTCATTTCTGACACCAATTACAAGATCAGGGGTTCCCAAAACTACTCTCAGGCTTGATAATTCACTTAAGTACTCACAGAATTCATTGACAACTATTACACTCACAATTGTAATTTATCACAGGAAAAGGATATGGACTGATAGGATTAAAATCAGTCAAAGGAAGGGATGCATAGAGCACAGCCCAGTAAGTTTCCAAATATGAAGCTTACATTGTCCTCTCTCCAAGGAGTCAAGATGTGTTACTTTTTCAGCATTGATGTGTGACAATATCCATGAGGTATTGCCAACCAGGAAAGTTCAGCCAAGTTTGGATGTTCAAAATTTGTATTAGGACTTCATTCTGTAGGAACAATGAATTAACCGCCTTCCCACATAGTAGCTCTCATTCTCCAGGCTGACTCATGCTGTATGATTCAAAGTCCTCACCCTAAGTTATACTGCTGGTCTGCTTGGTATATCCAGCTTGTTTCCTAGGACAGTTCAGTGTGGCTGGTCTCACCCTAAGACCAGGGTGACCAGTCCCCACACTCAACAAGGATGCTTCTACCAGGTATCACATAGATTATTCAGTAGAAACTGAAGGCAAAGTTGAGACCTTTCCAGGGGCAAGACCTCTTTACTACATAGGCCACAACTGGCCTTTGGCCAAGGCTCTCCTAGAGCAAAATAATCAAGTTTGATTGAGAATCTCCATGTAATGTAACATTTATGACAGACATGGCAATAGTATCATTATAAATATACCCAACTTTTGGAAGAGACACAGTAAGGGTAGGAAATGTGTGCTTTGTCGCTCAGTCATGTCCAATTCTTTGCGATCCCATGGACTGTAGCCCGACAGGTACCTCTGTCCACTGGGATTCTCTGGGCAAGAATACAGGAGTGGGTTGCCATGCTTTCCGCCAAGGGATCTTCCCAACACAGGGATCAAAAACAGGTCTCCCACATTGCAGGCAGATTTTTTACTGTTTGAGCCACCAGGAAAGCCCAGAGGCAGGAATAGATTTTAAGAAAAAAAACTAATTCATATTATGAAACCATCACATTCATTTTCATATTTTTGTCTTTTGATCTACTGCTGTTTTTATCTTGTGATACATTTCTGTAGAACTGTTTAGCTGATGGTTAACTAAATGTAGTTCTTTATCAGGCCAGCCATTTTCTAACAGTATTATATCCTGATGAAGTTCTAATTTAGTTTCCTGGTACATTTGACCATCAATATCATATTATAATCCCACCAACAGTACTACTGTTAAAACATGTGACTTTATGGTAGTAGACACAATCTGAAGAAAACAGTCAAAAATATTACTATATTCATTAATAAATAATACAGGCTATCATAACATATGAGCAAAAGCATCTCCCAGAGTGAAGCTACTGAGGTTTTCAGGCTTCTATCAATCTTGCACATTTCCAAAAACAAGTTTCCAAAAGCAGGAATAGCTTCATTCTCTCAGACACATGGCATAGCTAAGCTAAGAAACATCATCATCTCTTGTCATGGGTGTCTTGAGTAGACAAGATAATATTGGATTTTCCTCACTGTAAAACTGACTAAATCCTTCTTTTACCATTAGCTACTTACTACTCCTTCTTCACTACCTTTACACCTATAATTTATTTTACTTTTGAAAGGGATGTTATGTTGAGACATTGTGCCAGTCCAGATGGCAATAGCAACAGTAGTCAAGCCAGTACCTTCTCTTCGGTCTACTTCTGTTCATGTAGAGTTGCATAGGTACAGAACTAGTGTGCTCTCTTGACCACTGGCCAGTATAGCTGCATTGATTGCCAACCTAACACTGCCAGATGGGATGAAGGCACTTCATATTTCACACTATCAGATCTTAGGAATTCTAATGTAAACTTTAAAAATATATGGTTCCAGTTACCTACTTGCTGGTTACAATTACCCTCCCATCTTGGAACAGGATTTTTCTGATGGACATCACCATAGCCTACTTTAATACATACCTTAAAGCTCCATTGTTAGAAAAAGTCTTATCCCACCAGAGGAAGGACCTGAAAATGGATCATCATTTTCTGAGAGACTTGATGCTTTCTGTGTTACATTATTAAAGATCCCCTAAGGAACAGCATCCGGAGAAGGCAATGGCACCCCACTCCAGTACTCTTGCCTGGAGAATCCCAGGGACCGGGGAGCCTGGTGGGCTGCCGTCTATGGGGTCGCACAGAATCGCACAACTGAAGTGACTTAGCAGCAGCAGTAGCAGCAGGGAACAGCATCTCTAGTCATAAATTTTACCCACTTTGGAACATCTAAAATTGTAGCACAGAGGTTTTCAAACTTTATAAAAATCCTCTGGAGAGATTCTGATTCAATGGGTCTCTAGTGAAAACTGGGAATTTTCATGTCTAAGTTTCCAGTGGTTGCTAATGCTACTGTTCAGCAAATCACCCTTTGAGAATAACTGTTAAAACCCATAGTTTTATAAATCATTTGTTTATTTCTGCTTCCTTTCAAGAAGGTAAGCATTTTAATTGCAGGAGCAGTTTTAAACTCCAATACTTTGGCCAACTGATGCGAAGACCTGACTCATTTCAAAAGACCTTGATGCTGGGAATGATTGAAGGTGGGAGGAGAAGGGGATGACAGAGGATGAGACGGTTGGATGGCATCACTGACTTGGTGGACATGAGTTTGAGTAGGCTCCGGGAGTTGGTGATGGACAGGGAAACCTGGTGTGCTGCAGTCCATGGGGTCTCAAAGAGCTGGACATGACTGAGTGACTGAACTGAACTAATGTTCCTATGACCTAACAGAGCACTTAGTAAAGAATCAACATATACTTTCTGATTAAATGAATAATAATGATGTTTCTAGCTTCCCTACTACTTATTTTGACACTGCTTCTATGGGTGAAATAATTTGCAAATTTGAGGACAGCAATATGACTTTATTTTTCATATATGTAGCTTAGTGTTTTACATATAACTAGCAATAATAAAACACTATTTATTATATTAATAATGCCAGCATGATATTTGCTAACAGTCTTTGCAGAAATACTTTTTACTAAATCACTATATATATGTGTGTGTGTATGTGCGTGTGTGTATGTGTGTTCATGTGCTGAGTTTAGAAAATACTAAACCCAGTATTTTTATTTTATATGAATGATGGTATAAAATTGTTACATGAAATATTTGGCAGCTGTATACCTTACAGGCAAAATTAATGAAAAAGAAAAAATGTATAGAATCTAGGCTAATTTGAAAGTGTGATGAAACATATCTTCACAAATTAAAGTTTGGAGAATGATAGAAAATACAAAAATGCATTGATAGTCTTTCTGAAGATTTCTCCCCATTCTGTCTTCTCATTAATTGTAAAATTAATGTTAATTTAGATTCTAGTTGGCCTCTTTAATGTCAGGTTCCCAAACTGAAGTGGAACTAAAGGCAAATCACCTTAATTTCCCCTCTTTTACATCACTTTGAGTTTTTAAACCAGCACTACTAAATTTGAGGAATTAGCAAGCCAAGTTACCCTGGGCCACGATTTAGTCCAATCTCATTAGTTAACTGAGGCCCAACTTCAGTGTCACCCATCTTACATAGAAGATGTAATTAAGAGGCCAAAGAAAGGAACAGTGTGTTTGAAGCTATGATAGGACTTACAAGGGTAATAATGAGAAACTACAGCAACTAGATTATTTAACCTTGCCAAAGAGAAAGTAAGTAAATAAAATTAAAGCTAGGCAATGGCAACCCACTCTAGTACTCTTGCCTGGAAAATCCCATGGATGGAGGAGCCTGGTAGGCTGCAGTCCATGGGGTCTCTAAGAGTCAGCACAACTGAGCAGCTTCACTTTCACTTTTTCACTTTCATGCATTGGAGAAGGAAATGGCAACTCACTCCAGTGTTCTTGCCTGGAGAATCCCAGGGACGGGGGAGTCTCGTGGGCTGCCGTCTATGGGGTCACACAGAGTCAGACATGACTGAAGGGACTTAGCAGCTTTGAACCAGTCCAATGACATGTCAGAACTAGTCACTGGATGTTGTTAACAGCATATACATTTAAAGCCAATAAAAAGAGGTACTTTGGCATCCAACACAACAGCACAAAATCAAACTATGAAATTCCACTGAACATTTAATGTTAATTTTAGTTTGAATTGAAAACTCAGACACAAAACTAAGGTTTAAGGGCATATGTTAAGTGTTGTCAACTGGAAAGAACCACTAACTCAACTGAAGATGTGTGGCTTTTGAGAATTTTACCTAATGTGGAAACACCAGGCATGACTGATTGATAAAAGCAATGTGAAATGTCCTATCTGTGTCCTATTTGAGAAATAGTAACAAAATGAGTCAAAACAAAACCCCCTGTTATTACAAAAGATTTTTTCACCCTTGCTGAGTCTAAAATGCTAAACTTGACTACACTAGGGAATTGCAACTTTGGAAAATGAAAACCATACCAGAATCGGGAAGGTGTTTTGCAATCTGGTCCTAGTCAAAGCTGTGAACTAGGTGAAGTTTTCTTTTGAGGCTAGCCCACTTCCCTTTGGTGTCTAATACAGTACTCTTATTCTACTTCAGGGCTGCCCATTTATGGAGTAGACTTTCAAATCCTGCAGGGTTCAGATCTTTAATAGGTGATGATTTGCTAATCCTGTGAAGTAAACTGTGCTAATAATTGGGGAGGGTGCTGTAGACGATGACTTCCTAATTCAGTCAGTGAAAACTGCAGTCTCTTAGGATTATAGGAGACCTTAGAAGTTACTCTCCACACAGTACAAGAATCCCACCTAAGGGATCTCTTCAGTAACAGCTCCTATTATAGGAAGTCCACTACTTCACCAAGTGAAGTAAGTTTTAGATGTTAAAAAGTTATGTTTTTTATTAAGCTAAAATCAAAAGCTATCAGGATGCAGAGGAAAGAACATTTGCTGTGAACAAGCTGCAGCTGCTGCTTAGTTGCTTCAGTTGTGTCCAACTCTTTGCGACCCCATGGACTACAGCCCACCAGGCTCCTCTGTCCATGGGATTCTCCAGACAAGAATACTGGAGTGGGTTGCCATTCCCATCTCCAGCAGATCTTCCCAACTCAGGGATCAAACCCTCATCTCCTGTGTCTTCTGCACTGCAGGCAGATTGAGCCATTGGGGAAGGCTGCTATGGAGAAAACCCAAAGCCAAATTCCAGCTTCACCATTCACTATCTGTATGAATCTGAACATTTTTTAAAAAAACTTCATTGGTCTCAGTGCCCTGATAAGAGCAATAAAAGAAAAATCTCTTTGGGAATCTGTGGGAGAAGGCGAGGGTGAGATGACCTAACAGAATAGTATTGAAACATGTGTATTACCATATGTGAAATAGATGACCAGTCCAAGTTTGATGCATGAGACAGGGCACTCAAAGCCAGGGCACTGGGACAACCCTGAGGGATGGGATGGGAGGGAGGAGGAGAGGGGTTCAGGATGGGGGTCATATGTACACCCATGGCTGATTCATGTCAATGTATGGCAAAAACCACTACAATATTGTAAAGTAATTAGCCTCCAATTAAAATAAATAATTTAAAAAGAGAAAAATCTCAAGAAATCACAACAATATTAATTAGTAGTTATTTGCAAAACATCATCTAGTGCTGGGTACAAGGTGATGATCCAATAAATCATGTACTAATTTTACTTTTTTCCTATTATTCCTAGCCTGTGTGTGTGTGTGCTCTTAGTTGCTCAATCCTAGCCTAGTTCTGCCTATATGAAACATAACATTATTCTGTTCCTTTTATTTCATGACAACTTTCAACATGTCTAAACCTAAGTGTCATATTTCTCCTTTTATTATTTTATTTTTCAGTCCAAATATCACCATATCTTTCAGCTATTCTTTGTATGGTATGTTCTCCCAATCCCTTACTATTATGTTTCTTTCATGTAAGTGCATAATTTTACTTTATAAATGTCGTTATGGAATGGTGGTACCTGTAATTGGGGATGGTTCTCTAGAGATGGGTTGTTTAAAATAATTTTTGAGATGTTTATTTATGTTTGTTCCCCATTCTCTACACCATCTTATCTTTCTCAGACACTTTGCCCTGCTTCACAGTACCTTGTCATTATTGGAAATAATTTATTTATTGATGAGCTGGATAATTAATTCAGTAAGGATACATTTGTTTATTGTTTCTTATCTATTTGATTCTTATCTCTTACCTATTCAGATAGTCACATGATGGCAGATAAGTCACACAATGGCAGGAATCTAGTGTTTTTGTTCACCCTTTTATAACTGTCACTTAGTACAGTCTCTGGCACATAAAGATGCTAATGAGTATTTGATAAACAATAAATTCAAAAGCAGTTGGAATAATTATTCTAGATAGCGATAATGATACCTATACACATGGAATTGCCAACTCACAAATCTTGCATTGAAATATAATTGCTTAGAATTAAAAAAAATTATGGTAAAAGTGTATGTATCATAGGAAAAAGAGAACAATGGAGTGAAATGGTCCTGTCCTTGATTCCACTGACCAGGTCTTCCTTTTGGTTAGGTTACAAGTAGCTGCTCCCAGGCACGGAGACCACTGTCCACATATAGACAGAGGAACCATTTGCAAGTAGAGCAGTATACTTGCCTACAATTGAGGGAATCTCCTTCCAAGAGCCAACTTTGGTTGGTAGATGAAAGGCAATTCCTGTGCCTTCACATGCCTAATGTAAGCAGAGTTGTGAAGGCTTCAGCAAAACATATTGTTGAGAGGTACTTTGTAGTTTAATGAGGCAATTGTCCAAGGTATTATTTAAGAGGATAATTTAATATGTAATAGTCCATGAGTATTTAAACTATCATATAAAATAATTTTTTGATATTTCATTTTAAAATAAGTGTCAGGCTTAAAATATTATATTGACTCAGTGAAAATGTCTAATTCAAATGTATTCAGTTGCATCTGGAGTTAGTCTATTCTTTTTTTTACACATAAAAATGTTTTTCAAATATTATTTAGTTATACATTAAAACAATTTGTATCCTCTAAAAAAACCCCAAAGGGATGGATCTAAACTATCTATAGAAAAACATATTTTTGGAAGGGAACATCTGACAATACCTTGTTTTCCACTTATATTTTGCAAATGAAGTAGGCTTGATGATTCATTAGGTTAATAACAAAAGCAAAGAGAATATTAACTTTCAATTTTAACAAATTATGTCAAAATTTTATATGCTTGAGGAATAGTTGGTTCAGGGTAGCCAAGTCAATGTCTCCGAGAAATAGCTGAGAAACACAGGCCACCTGAGGGCAGTTGGGAGAAGACACACTCCATCTAGGGGATACAGCCACTGCTTGGCATCAATGCATTGTGTCACTAAGGAGAATAGGATTAGTGTTGCTAGATCTTATGATCTTTTAAAAGAGAAGCTGTAAATCTATATTTTAACCTAAACCTTTTAATACTTAAACATTGCCAAAATATGAAATGTAAAAGAAATCACTATATTACCTGAATATGTTACGTCTGGGTCATATCTAGTAAGGTATGAAGTTAGAGAAAGAAAACATTTCTATTTTACCAATGAACAGAAATTTTCTCTCCAGTATTCAGAAAGAGGGAAAATAAAACAATTAAATAAAATTTCCCACCAGATTAGCAAAAGAGAAAAAAACAGCACAAAGCTGAAACTAACAAATTTTAGTGTTTGTAAGCATGCGGAAAACTATGTGTTTTCATTACAGTGTTGTTTAGAGTATACAGGGTAAAAATCTTTTGGAAGACCAGTTGAGTGGTAGCTATCAAAGTTTTTTAAATCAAGTATATGTGTATACATATGTGTATGTGTGTGTGTACACACACACATATATGTTCTTGGACTGAGCAAGTCCATCCCATTTCTAGGAATCCATTTTAGAGAAAGACTCACATATGTGTATAGTAGTAATATGTATAAGGATCTCACTTTCAGAATTGTTTATAATAGCAAAAGAAGAGTGAAGATATCCTATATATTTGTGAATATGTGAGGGATTCAATAAATGTGGTAATCTAAACTATGAAATATTGGACAAAAGCTAAAAAATGTGGAAGACCCATATTTACTTATAAGAAAAGTATAAGGTATGTAATTATTAAAAAATAATGGAAGAATGGGTATAGAATAATTATGATTATATGAAAATAATATTTCTATGTATATATATGCATATGTGTTAGGTAGTTAAGAGTACTGGAAGGATAAGCGTAATGTAATTGTGTTTTCATAAAATATTTCTACATATACTTGTGTTAGTTCTTAGCAAATGGACTGAAAGAAGAACAGAAAGAAGAAGACTGGAAGAATAGGACAGAATTTTAACATATGTTTTCTTTCAGATGAGAACTTGGAATGGAGAGGTGAGCAGGAGCCTTAATCTTTTATAACTATTGTTTAAATCTTTCCCAATAAGAATATATCAGTGAATTGTTACATAAATAAAAGGAATAGTAAGGACAAAACAAAATTAAGTTAGTAAGTAGGATTATCATAGTGATGAAAGATAATAATATGAAAAATAAATCATTGCTTTTTAGTTAAAAGAATTAAGAGGCTATGAAAGCTATGTATTATATACAGAGTTCTGTACTGAAATGATTTCAAACCAGATTCTTCCATCTGATTGTCTGGGTTCAAATCTAAAGCAATCAGCTGTGTGACTCTGCCCAAGATTTGTGTGTAGAATATATTCCTGCTTATAGCAACTTACCAATAATAACTGATGGTAGACATAAAATACTTAGCATAGTTCCTAATATATTGAGTAAATGCTCTAAAAATAATGGCCATTATTATTCATTGGGGATTAAAGTTATGAGACTAAATCCAGAGTATTTACTTAAACATCTCTAGATATATTTTTGAAAGATACTGGTCAGCTACTGCCATCTTATTAGCTGTAATGCCTTCACCATTTATTCATAAAAATAATTGATTCTTTTTAAATTTAATTTTGCATGTTTCAGGTGTAGAGCATCATAATTTGACAATGTATACACTACAGAGTGATCACTATCACAAGTCTAGCTGACAGCCATGACCACGCAGTTGAACCTCTTCATCCATTTCACCCATGACCTAACCCCTTTCCCTCTGGTAACCACTAATCAGATCTTTGCATGTATAAGTTTGTTTTTGTTTTATATTTTTTGTTCATTTGTTCTACTTCTGTGGATTCTACATGAGTGAAATCATATGGCATTTATCTTTATCATTCTGACCTATTTTACTTAGCATAATACCTTCAAAGTCCATTCATGTTGTCTCAAATGGCAACATGTTTTTGGTTGAATAGCACTTCACTGGGGGGAAAAAAAAAAAAAATATATATATATATATATATATATATATATATATATACACTACATCTTCTTTGCCCATTCATCTGAATACATTTTAATGGTATATTTTTAATCAGAAATCAATACTGTTTTTGTAGTGGGTCAACAGCAGTACACAGGAACGGGGCTTTGGGGAAGTTAGTATTCAAGATTATGTACTTCTAAAATTCCCTCTCCCCCTTCAGCTGCTGTTTTGCTATTAGATATACGACTGAAGCGACTTAGCGGTGGCAGCAGCAGCAGCATATGTTACAAGAAAAATATAGTAGTAAAATATAGTACACCTTGAGACTGTTAATGTTGCAACAGAACAAATTTGATTAGTTACTTGCGTGCATGTTTATAAACATGCAATGTCATAATACGACCTCTAATAATGCAGCTCTAGAGAGGAGTCATTGTTTGGCCATTGGAAGCAATAGTAATTATTAGTCAGTTTTTCTGTCAGTGTCGGCTCTATGTGGAAAACAGATGATACCCAAACTGAAACTTAAATATGAAACAAAGTGTTAGTCACTCAGTCGTGTCCGATTCTTTGCGACCCCATGGACTATACCCCACCAGGCTCCTCTGTCCTTGGGATTCTCTAGGCAAGAATACGTGAGTGGATAGCCATTCCCTTCTCTAGGGGATCTTCCTGACTCAGGAATCTAACCAGGGTCTCCTGCATTGCAGGCAGATTCTTTACTGTCTGAGCCACCAGGGAAGCCTGAAATTTAAATGGATAGCCTAATAAACGTCAGGCAGAAGTGCTGAAGGGTGTATTTTGTCAATATAATATTCCCATCACTTCTGGAGAAGCATCTACTGAAAGATAAGTCTGACTGAAGATAATCAGAAAGCCACATATAAAACTATTTTTGATTCTGCAAAGAGAAAACCACAGGCAATGACAGACACTGAAAGGAAAGAAGACAGGCATGACCAAAATGGGAGGGACTTTGGAGTAGATCTGCACTCTTGTTGTATGATAACCTGAGTCTTTTAATACTTGAAATTTATTAAAATAAACATTCCTTCTATTTATATACTTTTTTTCTATTTTAAAGTGATGATCTTTGCAAAAGTCATCTCACTGACAGTTTAAAATATCTGCTTACTATTCCCACTTCTGACTAGAGAGAACAGAGTTTTATTATCATTAAAATCAAGAAATGTGTATGTGTCTTCATTTTGCCTATTGCAGTTTCCCCAGCCATTTTTGTAAAACATATTTTTTATTGACAAATGTAGTCTTTAAATTAACTCATGTTTAGAAGTAAGCACAAGTCCCATGTATGCTAGATTCTGGTAAGGGAAATGTAATCTTTAATTTACCCACTTTTCTTTTTCAGGACATGGAAGAATTTGAAATGCATGCCTCCGGAAAAGGCACAGATTTGGAACAGAACACCTGCTAAGGCCTTGTTTTCTTCTAATCAGTAATCTCTGATTGAGAAAATTAGACATGCACACAGTATATGTGTGCTACATGTTAGGAATACTCAAGCTAATTTACTTTTGTTTTTCACATTGAATTTAGCTACCAGATTTCTTAGTTGCTTGAAATCCAGGCAAGTTTGTTATCCTGAGACATGTATGTCTTTCTATAGTCTACGAAAGCAACAATTTATTTGGAGAGATACAATATAATTCCAATGTAAAAGTAGCAATTCAATATTATTTTTCTATATTTGTTACAATTATCCACTTTATAACAGTATAGTTTTATATAATTGGCTGCAGTGTCTTGTAGTTTATAATGCAGTATCTTAATCATACTCAGCATTCAAACATGTTTGCTAAATGTAACCATAATGAACTGCAGTACATTTAAGCTGGCTTTTGCTATTCTGTTAATTTCATTTTGGGGGTAATTTTTGTTATAGATACCTGCTGCTGAAAGATTATTTCCACTACTCATGAAGACTGAAATAATTGTGTTTTGCTAGACTCTGTCTCTTCCACAATCAAACACTATTTATAGAACCTAAATTAAGGACTCACATTTTCCAGGAAATTCTATATTGTGCAAAATGAGTTCTTTTCAAGTCAGAGAATGAAACTGAATGATGTAGGGTCCAGGACCTGTAACTTTGAGTTCATCATAGCATCTTAGGAGCTACCTAGTAAACGCCTTAACTGCCAGGATAGGAAATGAGAACATCATATAACTTACAAGTCCTAGGCCATGGAGAGCTTTATAAATTAAAATGAACACCTCGAATGGCTGTTGGAAGCCAGAGCTATGCGCAGAGCATCGGTATAATGTGCTCCGTGTGGCTGGCATTGCTAAACAGACAAGCTGTCACGTTCTGTACTAGCTGAGTATTCCAGGGCTCTTTCGCCGTCAACCAAGGCAGAGGACACAGCAGCAGTCAAACCTCGAGGTGACAAAATCCTAAGGTAGTGTGATGAGCCCTGCATGACAGAGGGAAATTTACAAGTGTAGGTGGGACGAAGTATCTCTTGCCACAGCACCTTATCATAATCTAAATGCCTCCTTGGACTGAGAACATCACTATTAAAATAAAGGCACATTGTGTAATGATGTGAGTATATTTTACTGAGTATAGTAAAAGAGATCTTAAATTAAAAAAAAAACTTCTAGAAAGGGTCATCTTACATGTTTCTAAAGAATTTAAAAAATATTTATAACACTGCAATAATTAAATGGGAGAAAAGAGTAACATATTTTGACATTCAACAATGAATGTTACAATAAATTTATTAACAGACTACATGAATATACTTCAACTTATTATCTTGAAGTACTTTAGAAAAAATTGTGTTGTATTTCTTATTCTATAAAAGCCCAAATTATTTATTTTTTAATTTTTTAGAATATTGTCTTCATAAGCAAAGAAGGATAATCTTTTAATGGCTTGTGTATAGGTTTAGGAGACAATCTATGAATTATGGCTATTTGGTGCCACCTAGTGGTCAAGGGCTTTTAAAATCAGTTTAAGTTAACCTCTGCTTTCAGAAAATTTGTAATGAAAAATAATTTACAGATGGCTGGATTGTCTCCTAAAAGGGATAAAAATTGAGACAAAATACATTTGGCATTCAGAGATATTAACTTCGATTATCTTTCACCCTCATCACTGAAGAGACATTTGGTTTGACTGATACAGAATCCTTTCTGACTAGAAGAGATTCGGGATTGGCAGGTTTTTATGTTATTTTTATTGTTTTATTCTTTACTCTTGGTTGATTGGTTGGTTTCTAAGGTCCACGATAGAGCTAGGATTCATATAAACTTAGAGATAATGGATCATCTCAGATTATTACTAATTAATCATTATCAATATAAGTAAATGACATAATCATATCATTCTCTGGACAAAAAATAACATATGCCTAATAGCATACAGAGGTGGCCCAGTGGTAAAGAATCTGATTGCCAGTGCAGGAGATGTAAGATCCCTGGGTCAGGAGGATCTCCTGGAGAAGGAAACGGCAACCCCCTCTACTATTCTTGCCTGGAAAATTACATGGACAGAGGAACGTGGAGGTAATTTACAATCCCTGGGGTCACAAAGAATCAGACACAACTTCAGTTCAGTTCAGTTCAGTCACTCAGTCATGTCTGACTCTTTGCGACCCCATGAATCGCAGCACGCCAGGCCTCCCTGTCCATCACCAACTCCCAGAGTTCACTCAGACTCACATCCATCGAGTCGGTGATGCCATCCAGCCATCTCATCCTCTGTCATCCCCTTCTCCTCCTGCCCCCAATCCCTCCCAGCATCAGAGTCTTTTCCAATGAGTCAACTCTTCGCATGAGGTGGCCAAAGTACTGGAGTTCAGACACAACTTAGCCACTACATAATAGCAACAACAACAATAATAAACAGAAGATATAAAAATGTGAGCTTTTTTTCAGAATTCAGGAATAATGGGCATCCCCATTATTTCAGTGGTCACATAAACATACCTCCTGCCCCAATATCTTATTCTTCAGAGAAGCTGTTCTACTCATAGTGTCTAAATGGAGTGGGTACACAGACCAAGTGGCTGTCCCTCGGGTACAGTTGATTGGCCTGAGCAGATACTTGGAGGAAACTGAAATGACTGAATTCTTTCTTTGGACCTTTGGGATGAGGACCCTGAGAAGTTAAATCAAGCAAATGAAAGTAGGGTTTAATGTGAAAATTTCTGATAAACCAAGGATGATGCAACTACAATGGAATGTCAAAGTCATTTTCAAGTGATGGAATTCACAAAGAAACAGAATAAGCCAGTCTACAGAGAAATTAGAATAGCTGAGCCGTATGGAGAGAAAAACAAAGATGAGGAGGACTTCATAATTTACTGGGGAAAAGGAGCATCTTAATTATTGACTTCCAGTTACATTCTTCCTGTGCTCAAGCTTTTAGCTCGTGTTTTGTCTTGGTTGCACCTGATGGTACCTTCACATTACTTCCTTCATACTTGATCTAGTTTTGACCTTTTCAACCAGATGATCCCACATTACAGAGTGGGATATTCGAATTCTAAAGTATTCCAAATTTGGTGAAATATACTTCACCAGATGGGAATGATGTCTTTTCCAAAATGTCTGTGAATATTGGGTGTTATCAGGAAGTTACAGAATATTTAGAAATATAAAATATGTGATTGAAATTTTAATTTTATACTGAATTTCCAGATCTTTAATTGTTGTTTTGATAATATTCTAAGATATGTGTCTTTTTCCCTCTGTGTTTCTCTTTTCCTTCCTCCTGTTTAGCAAATACCTAACTTGTTACCTCACAGGAGAGGTATTTGAGTATAGGGTATCTGCAGTATCTGCAAATACTGATGTTCCTGGCTTAGGTTCCCATAAGCTCTAGGCTGCACTATATTTATTATAGGGTTTTGGGTTTAGGATTCTATACGGCATAAGCTCATGCCTTGGACCGACAGAAGTGAGAAAGAATTTCTCTAGTCTTTAAATATAATGGATTTGCAGTCTTAATGAATCTAAAGTAATTTGCTAACTATTTTGATTCTTCAGAGAGAGCGACTAATGACAACCTAAAAGACATGTCCTGCTGTGATCTATTTCTGCTTTATTGACTATGCCAAAGCCTTTGACCGTGTGGCTCATAATAAACTGTGGAAAATTCTGAAGGAGATGGGAATACCAGACCACCTGACCTGCCTCTTGAGAAACCTGTATGCAGGTCAGGAAGCAACAGTTAGAACTAGACATGGAACAACAGACTGGTTCCAAATAGGAAAAGGAGTACATCAAGGCTGTATATTGTCACCCTGCTGATTTAACTTATATGCAGAGTACATCAAGAGAAATGCTTGGCTGAAGGAAGCACAAGCTGGAATCAAGATTGCTGGGAAAAATATCAATCACCTCAGATATGCAGATGACACCACCCTTATGGCAGAAAGTGAAGAAGAACTAAAGAGCCTCTTGATGAAAGTGAAAGAGGAGAGTCAAAAAGTTGGCTTAAACCTCAACACTCAGAAAACTAAGATCATGGTATCCGGTCCCATCACTTCACGGCAAACAGATGGGGAAACAGTGGAAACAGTGGCTGACTTTATATTTTTGGGCTCCAAAATCACTGCAGATGGTGATTGTAGCCATGAAGTTAAAAGACACTTACTCCTTGGAAGGAAAGTTATGACCAACCTAGACAGCAAATTAAAAAGCAGAGACATTACTTTGCCAACAAAGGTCTGTGTAGCCAAAGCTATGGTTTTTCCAGTAGTCATGGATATGAGAGTTGGACTATAAAGAGAGCTGAGCACCAAAGAATTGATGCTTTTGAACTGTGGTGTTAGAGAAGACTCTTGAGAGTCCCTTGGACTGCAAGGAGATCCAACCAGTCCATTCTAAAGGAGATCAGTCCTGGGTGTTCATTGGAAGGACTGATGTTTGAGCTGAAAATCCAATACTTTGGCCACCTGATGCAAAGACCAGATTCATTTGAAAAGACCCTGATGCTGGGAAAGATTGAGGGCAGGAGGAGAAGGGGATGACAGAGGATGAGATGGCTGGATGGCATCACCAACTCAATGGACATGGATTTGGGTAGACTCTGGCAGTTGGTGATGGATAGGGAGGCCTGGCGTGCTGTGGTTCATAGGGTCTCAAAGAGTTGGACATGACTGAGTGACTGAAATGAACTGATCATTTCTTTATTGCCAAGGGGTGTTTCACTGAGGGGTGAAGGTGAGTGGATGGTGAAGGAATTTCTTGCTTAGACTTGCTGGGGATGGAGTAGGACCTAACAACTGGAGAAGAAAGCGGTCGGTAGGACTAGAGAACAGAGGGGCACTTAAGCCCTATTCTTGAAAGCATTGCTGAGGGAGGGTATGGAGTATGGCGACAAGACCCCAGGAAAGAAATGACTGTATGTTCGGTCTAGGCAGAGGGGACCATCTACAGCCACAAAAAGTTTTCCGGTCTCCATAATACCTCAAAAGGAGCAGCAAAGGACTCTGGAATGTGTGGGGTCACGTGGCCAGGCAGAAAGACCTGCAGTGATGACCAAGCTGGTTGGTTCCTTTTCTCCATCCTGTGTAAGACCCAAGAAGCAGGCCACCACCCTAGGAGGATTCCGGAAAGAACTGAGGTTAAGTCTTTAAGATACAAACAGAACAGGGGCTGGAAGCTAAAATGAAGTTGTTCCATAAACAGTAGTTCTTGTCCTCTTGCAGATGAGCTGATATCCCACTACATAACGCTAGAATATAAAGTGTCCCACTGCTGTCTCATACCGACCAGAATTGACATTAACTTTACAAACACGTTAAGGAAGCTTGTATTCTTCCACTTGAGGAGATCTTGCCAAACCGTCTGATTGAGTATCACTCAAGTGCTTACTAAAACAAATGTAGTTGCCTAGGCTGCACCCTAAATGCACTGACCATACCAGGGTCAGGGCTTAGGGTAAACTTTTTGAAAAAGTGCCCTACATTCTTCAGATTTGTAACCAACTTGGGAACCACCAACTCCAGCTGATAAAATCGTTAAAACACACTCCGTGGTTAAATCAGTCTTTATCACTCAAACCTCTTTCAGCTAACTACATTTAATTTGGAGGATTTTATATTGAGGAAAATTTGTTACTTCCACTAAATTTACTTTAAAACCAGTATGTAAATTATGTGTGCATAATTCAATTGTTAAAGATAACTGCTATATGAACTTCTCTGACATAAATAACTTTCTGGACAAGAGAAAAGCTATCTGAAATACCTAAATAGAGCAGATGTGCACTCCTCCTTCTTTTAACCTAACACTGACCATGTCCCAACTGTGAGATTAGAAGGGCAGAAAAGTTGGAGCATTATCAGCAGCCCCAGCTCTTCCCACCTCTTTACTTTCAGCGCTATGGGTACAAATTGGACCACAATAATGATTTGAGGGCTACTATTGGATCAAATGTTTTTTTTGGCACTAAAATATTAGCACACATACCTTAATTTTCCACCATAAATTACTAATTTAAGATAATTCTTTCCCAGAAAAGCACAAGTTAGGAAGAGAAAAGAAGTAGAGAGAACAGATAATCTAACATCCCTAAACTCTCAAAATTAGCATAGTGATGGAGATTCATTTTTAAACACAGCTATTCAAATCATAAAGTAAAAACTAGAGTGTAAAGTAATAACTAGAACCTAAGAATATGTTTGGGGCAGAGTAAAGGGGTAGGTGGGTCCTGATAGGAGTCACTGCCCTGGCAGAGTGGGAGGTTAATGCTGGAGCAAACAGGATGGGACAGAGATGAAAAACAGGGCAGAACCACGTCTTTCAAAGTTTTGCTTCCAACCACAGGGCCTGAGTCATCTTATGCTTATATTTAGAATACATACAAGGTGCCTAATGTAAGGAGCTTCCCAGGTGGCACTAGTGGTAAAGAACCTGCCTGCCAATGTTGGGAAGATCCCCTGGAGGAGGGCATGGTAACCCACTCCAGGATTCTTGCCTGAAGAATCCCATGGACAGAGGAGCCTGGTGGGCTACAGTCCATAGGGTTGCAAAGAATCGGACTTGACTGAAGCAACTTAGCATGCCTGCACACACTCCCAATATAACTCTACTGAATTCAAATTAAATGGAGGAACTCCCAGGAGAGCCAACTTCCCTGCCCTTGAGGTAAACAGAAAGTACCAGTAGTTCTAGGACTCTGTCTCTGGCTTCCAATACTCATCCAACAGGCTTCCCTAGTAGCTCAGACAGTAAAGAATCTGCTGTAATGCAGGAGACCTAGGTTCTATCCCTGGGTCAGGAAGATGCCCCGGAGAAGGGAATGGCCACCCACTCCAGTATTCCTCCTGGACAGAGGAGCCTGGGGGGCCAGAGTTTCTGGGTCGCAAGGACTTGGATACGATTGTGTGACTGAGCACATGTGGCACTCTAGTTCATGTTCACATCCTTTCACTGAGAATCCAGTCTTCATCTAGACACCTGAGATACAAAGATGAAAAATCCAGTTTCTGTCCTTAAAGCAAACACTACTAAAAACTGCCAAAATAACCATACATTCCATGCCAGAGGGATAAACAATGTACTTTGGGTGCATAGTGAAAAACACGAAGCCAATTTGAGATTTTGGGGAAAGTCCCCAGAGATGTCAAAAAGAGTAAATGTTGGAACCGATTTGGTAAAGAAAGGGAGAAGGGCGTTCTAAGAGATGGACCTATATGACACTGGAGGTGGAAATACAGCACTGAATGATGTGTGTGAGGAACATGCAAGCTAACACAGAGGGCAAACCCTGAGGGCTCAAGACACTGGTGATAAGAACAGAGAAGATGGATTTGAGAAAAATTTAGAAGGTGAAACCAACAGGCTTTAGCCAATCACTGGGCTTCCCTGGTAGCTCAGCTGGTAACAGCCTGCAATGCAGGAGTCAGTTCAGTCGCTCAGTTGTTCCAACTCTTTGAGACCCCATGAACTGCAGCACGCCAAGCTTCCCTGTCCATCACCAACTCCCGGAGCTTGCTCAAACTCATGTCCATTGAGTCGGTGATGCCATCCAACAGTCTCATCCTCTGTTGGCCCTTCTCCTCCTGCCTTCAATCTTTCCCAGCATCAAGGTCTTTTCAAATGAGTCAGTTCTTCGCATCAGGTGGCCAAAGTACTGGAGTTTCAGCTTCAGCATCAGTCCTTCCAATGAATATTCAAGACTGATTTCCTTTAGGATGGACTGGTTGGATCTCTTTGCAGTCCAAGGGACTCTCAAGAGTCTTCTCCAACACCACAGTTCAAAAGCATCAATTCTTTGTCACTCAGCTCTCTTTATAGTCCAACTCTTACATCCACACATGACTACTGGAAAAACCACAGCTTTGGTTATATGGACCTTTGTCAGCAAAGTAATGTCTCTGCTTTTTAATATGCTGTCTAGGTTGGTCATAGCTTTTCTTCCAAGGAGTAAGTGTCTTTTAATTTCATGGCTGCAGTCACCATCTGCAGTGATTTTGGAGCCAAATAAATAAAGTCTCTCACTGTTTCCATTGTTTCTTCATCTATTTGCCATGAAGTGATGGGACTGGATGCCATGATCTTTGTTTTCTGAATGTTGAGCTTTAAGCCAACATTTTCACTCTCCTCTTTCACTTTCATCAAGAGGCTCTTTAGTTCTTCTTCACTTTCTGCCATAAGGGTGGTGTCATCTGCATATCTGAGGTTATTGATATTTCTCCTGGCAATCTGATTCCAGCTTGTGCTTCATGCAGCCCAGCATTTCTCATGATGTACTCTGCATATAAATTAAATAAGCAGGGTGACAATATACAACCTTGACATACTCCTTTCCCTATTTGGAACCAGTGTGTTGTTCCATGTCCAGTTCTAACTGTTGCTTCTTGACCTGCATACAGATTTCTCAGGAGGTAGGTAAGATGGTCTGGTAGTCCCATCTCTGTAAGAATTTTCCACAGTTCGTTGTGATCTACACAGTCAAAGGCTTTGGCGTAGTCAATAAAGCAGAAGTAGATGTTTTTCTGGAACTCTCTTGCTTTTTTGATGATGCATCGGATGTTGGCAATTTGATCTCTGGTTCCTCTGCGTTTTCTAAACCCAGCTTGAACATCTGGAAGTTCACAGTTCACATATTGCTGAAGCCTGGCTTGGAGAATATTGAGCATTACTTTGCTAGTGCATGAGATGAGTGCAATTGTGTAGTAGTTTGGACATTCTTTGGCATTGCCTTTCTTTGGGATTGGAATGAAAACACCTTTTCCAGTCCTGTGGCCACTGCTGAGTTTCCCAAATTTGCTGGAATATTGAGTGCAACACTTTCACAGCATCATCTTTTAGGATTTGAAATAGCTCAACTGGAATTCTTGGAGAAGGAAATGGCAACCCACTCTAATACTCTTAAATAGCAAATTCCTTGGACAGAGGAGCCTGATGGGCTGCTGTCCATGGAGTCGCACAGAGTTGGACACGACTGAAGCAATTTAGCAGCAGCAGCAACTGGAATTCCATCACCTCCACTAGCTTTGTTCATAGTGATGCTTTCTAAGTCCCGCTTGACTTCACATTCCAGGATGTCTGGCTCTAGGTGAGTGAGCACATCATCATGGTTATCTGGGTCATGAAGATCTTTTTTGCATAGTTCTTCTGTATATTCTTGTCACTTCTTCTTAATATCTTCTGCTTCTGTTAGGTCCATATCATTTCTGTCCTTTATTGTGTCCATCTTTGCATGAAATATTCCCTTGGTATCTCTAATTTTCTTGAAGAGATCTCTAGACTTTCTCATTGTGTTGTTTTCCACTATTTCTTTGCATTGATCACTGAAGAAGGCTTTCTTACCTCTCCTTCCTATTCTTTGGAACTCTGCATTCAAATGGGTAAATCTTTCCTTTTCTCCTTTACCTTTGACTTCTCTTCTTTTCTCAGTTATTTTTAAGGTCTCTTGAGACAACCATTTTGCCTTTTTGCATTTCTTTTTCTTGGGGATGGTCTTGATCACTGCCTCCTGTATAATGTCATGAACCTCCATCCATAGTTCTTCAGGAACTCTATCAGATCTAATCAATGAATCTATTTGTCACTTCCACTGTATAATCATAAGGGATTTGATTTAGGTCATACCTGAATGGTCTACTGGTTTTCCCTACTTTCTTCAATTTAAGTCTGAATTTGGCAATAAGGAGTTCATGATCTAAGCCACAATCAGCTCCTAATCTTGTTTTGTTGACTGTATAGAGCTTCTCCATCTTTGGCTACAAAAAATATAATCAATCTGATTTTGGTATTGACCATCTGGTGATGTCCATGTGTAGAGTGCAATGCAGGAGACCCCATTCAATTCCTGAGTCAGAACAATCCCCCTGAGAAGGGATAAGCTACCCACTTATTCTTGGGCTTCCCTGGTGGCTCAGATAGTAAAGAATCTGCCTGTAATGTGGTAGACCTGGGTTCGATCCTGGGTAGGGAAGATCCTCTTGAGAAGGGAACAGTGTCCCACTTCAGTATTCTTGCCTGGAGAATCCCCATGGACAGAGGAGCCTGGTGGGCTACAGTCCATGGGGTCACAAAGAGTTGACTGAGCAACTAAGCATACAGCCTATCACTGGATATTGAGGCAAAGGGAACTCAAGATGTCTCGTGATTCTGCCTTCACTGGTCGGGTGGAAGGTGGTCTCAGAGAGACAGGAAACATGTTAGGACAAGAGGCAGATTTAAGGCAAAATACAGCATATCAGATGAATTGCACTTGAAGTGTCTGTGGGACATTGATTACAGAAAACAAGCAACTGAATATGCAGATTTGAAGTTCTAAATAGACGTCTAGGCTTCAGACACATATTTGGTGATTAAGCATACAGATTTGAATGATATTTAAAAACATGAGAAAGAATGAATTCATTCAAAGAGGCTTTAAAAGAGAGGAGCAGGGCAAAATAGGAATACCTTTGTTTACAGGTCAGTGGCTGCAGGGTGAGAGGTCATAGCCTCTCACTATTGCAAGTGTCACTCATGATGCCCTTGGTCACTGTTGCCTTGGTTGACTTAGTCTCGGTGTGTACTTGATGATTGTCTGCCTGCTTCTCCTGATCTAGCTGACCTTGCGTATAAGTGCCCCCGGGCATGCTGTGTTGCTCCTGTTCATAAGAGACATCCCAGACAGAGTTTCTGGAGAAGGCAATGGTGACCCACTCCAGTACTCTTGCCTGGAAAATCCCACGGACAGAGGAGCCTGGTGGGCTGCAGTCCATGGAGTCACTAAGAGTCGGACACGACTGAGTGACTTCACTTTCCCTTTTCACTTTCCTGCACTGGAAAGGCAATGGCAACCCACTCCAGTGTTCTTGCCTGGAGAATCCCAGGGACAGGGGAGCCTGGTGAGCTGCCGTCTATGGGGTCGCACAGAGTCGGACATGACTGAAGCGACTTAGCAGCAGGAACAGCAGAGTCTCGGCCTCTTT
The DNA here is from genome assembly GCF_002263795.3 of Bos taurus. Taxonomy (NCBI): domain Eukaryota; kingdom Metazoa; phylum Chordata; class Mammalia; order Artiodactyla; family Bovidae; genus Bos; species Bos taurus. The sequence continues at coordinate 54,476,310 of NC_037331.1, forward strand.
GGCTCCATACTACTTGTAATGTCTTCATTTATCAAATTACTGGCTTCAATCTGTTGACTTCCTATGTGTGTACAGTCTTCCAGGTTCCTAGGCCTCTGTGACAAATACAGGGAAAGTCACATGGTAGAATGCAGTGGTCTGTAAACGTCTTTATTTTTAAAATCAGTGGGATCAATGTTTCAAATGAGCTCTAATAGATGAGAGATAAATCAGGGTTGTTCTAACTACAGCTGTTCTAAGGCTCACTGACGCCCTTTTATTTCTGTAATAGCCCCTTAGGCATCTCCTTAGAACCCTAGGGTTTTACCAGAACACAATTAGAAAATTCCTGTTATAGGTAAACAGCATGCACTTTATGAGAACAACTGTTTAAACTCTGATGCTGCAGTTTCCTGGCTATTTCTCTTTGGACAGATTGCTTAGGCTTTCTCAGTCTTACGTTCTTCAGCTATAAAATATAATTACTTCATGGGCTTGTTAGCATCAGATGACATAATGTGTCAATGCAAAGCTCAAAGGGCATGGGAGCCTCAATAAATGTTAATTTTCTTGCTTTCACCATATCTTGGCCCTGGTAGACAATTTATGGAATCAAAATAAAATGAGTCTCATAGTGGGAAAGGGTTGAGAGCTATCTAGTCCAGTCACCCTGGGGAGTTCCTTTCAAAATGTCCACATCAGACAGTCATTTAGTAACTGCCTGAAGACTGCTTAGAGACTGAAAGCTTAATTAATTTATTTTGTGTGTGTGTGATGGATTCTGTTTTACTTATGTATACCTCAGACTAAGCCAAATATGTGACCCATTCTTCTAAATGTTATTCTTTAGAACAGTACACACAATGGTAGTCATTCAAGTTTTAAAGCCAGAATATCAAGTATTATGTAAATTGTGATGTGATGCTGTTTTTGTTAAAAGATATATGGACATATACAATATATTAAATTTGCTAAAATTATATAAAATTTTAATAGTTAACTGCACATTTATATTATTGAAACATTTTTTTTCTTAATGAAATTATATACTAAATGATTTTTCCCTCTAGCATGTACTTTCAAATATATGATCTTTTGTCTATTTGGTCTTGATCTTCATAACAACTTTTAATGAAAGATAGAGGAGATGTTATCTTTTTTCTGCACACACACACATATCTGGAACTCAGACGGATGAAATGACTTTCTGAGAGTGATTTTCTGAGGTTGGTTAGCAGTGGTGGAACAAGATTTAAGATTAGATTTACTAACTCATATTCCTCCCACTACATCTTTAATTTTGAACTCTTTTAAATCTAAATGTCTCAGTTTTCTCAGGTCTGTCACTTCTGAAATAATTCTCAGACTTCCTATAATTCAGGTAATTCATCCCTGAATACATTCTCATATGTTAATTTTGTAATTAAAATGTGGTATTTGGAAGTATGTGTAATATTCAGGAGTGATCTGAAAAAATATGATAGACTGGATTACCTTGCTTAGCACATCACACATGGGTTAAATTAAGATAGGCCACTTTTATTAAACATGCATGCCTTTTGGCTAATTTTAACATAATATCTTATATCCCATTATGAATGTCATATATATTCACTCTATGATGGTTGATAAGTACAGAAAAAGAAATAAGAAATCACTCATATATCACCCAAAGTTCATTGACCTCAAAATAACTTCTTTAAATATTTCGTGTTTTTTCCCACCAGAAAGGAACAACTTCAGGAGCAGAACTTGGATTTATTTTGTTTGGTGTTTACTCTGTGCCTAGTTCAATGCTTGGCATATATTCAGTTCAGTTCAGTTCAGTCACTCAGTTGTGTACGACTCTTTGTAACCCCATGAACTGCAGCACGCCAGGCCTCCCTGTCCATCACCAACTTCCTCAGTTCACCCAAACCCATGTCCATTGAGTAGGTGATACCATCCAGCCATCTCATCCTCTGTCATCCCCTTCTCCTCCTGCCCCCAATCCCTCCCAGCATCAGAGTCTTTTCCAATGAGTCAACTCTTCACATGAGGTGGCCAAAGTACTGGAGTTTCAGCTTTAGCAGCATTCCTTCCAAAGAACACCCAGGACTGATCTCCCTTAGAATGGACTGGTTGGATCTCCCTGCAGTCCATGGGACTCTCAAGAGTCTTCTCCAACACCACAGTTCAAAAGCATCAGTTCTTCGGTGCTCAGCTTTCTTCACAGTCCAATTCTCACATCCATACATGATTACTGGAAAAACCATAGCCTTGACTAGACGGACCTTTGTTGGCAAAGTAATGTCTCTACTTTTGAATATGTTATCTAGGTTGGTCATAACTTTCCTTCCAAGGAGTAAGTGTCTTTTAATTTCATGGCTGCAGTCACCATCTGCAGTGATTTTGGAGCCCCCAAAAATAAAGTCTGACACTTTTCCACTGTTTCCCCATCTATTTCCCATGAAGTGATGGGACCAGATGCCATTATCTTCGTTTTCTGAATGTTGAGCTTTAAGCCAACTTTTTCACTCTCCTCTTTCACTTTCATCAAGAGGCTTTTGAGTTCCTCTTCACTTTCTGCCATAAGGGTGGTGTCACCTACGTATCTGAGGTGATTCATATTTCTTCCGGCAACCTTGATTCCAGCTTGTGCTTCACGCAGCCCAGCATTTCTCATGGTGTACTCTGCATAGAAGTTAAATAAGCAGGGTGACAATATACAGCCTTGACATACTCCTTTTCCTATTTGGAACCAGTCCATGTCCAGTTCTAACTGTTGCTTCCTGACCTGCATATAGGTTTCTCAAGAGGCAGGTCAGGTGGTCTGGTATTCCCATCTCTTTCAGAATTTATTGGCATTTAATTAAAATTTGCTGGACTAATGAATAAAATGTTCAAGTATATATATTTATATTTTTGAGTACATAATAGAATCCACTAAGTTTTGTATCTTAATGTTTTTCTCATAATATGAATAGAATTAGTATTTTTATGTTATGAATTCCAACTCTCACCATAATTACTGCATAATATTCTATTGAGTGAATAGAATAACCTCATAATCTGTCCTATTTTGGACACCTACAGTACATTTAACATCTTACTGTAATGACAAATAAGGTTATCACAAACACCTTTTTGTGCATAATTTTATAATTTTGAGAAATATCTTTTGCAGATATTTCTAAAGTGAGACTATTGGTCCAGAGGTGTGAGCAGAGTACATGATGAATTTATGGCCATCTACTGTCACTGACAATACACAGCCTTGACGAACTCCTTTTTCTATTTGGAACCAGGCTGTTGTTCCATGTCCAGTTCTTACTGTTGCTTCCTGACCTGCAGACAAATTTCTCAAGGGGCAGATCAGGTGGTCTGGTATTCCCATCTCTTTCAGAATTGTCCACAGTTTATTGTGATCCACACAGTCAAAGGCTTTGGCATAGTCAATAAAGCGGAAATAGATGTTTTTCTGGAACTCTCTTGCTTTTTCCATGATCCAGCGGATGTTGGCAATTTGATCTCTGGTTCCTCTGCCTTTTCTAAAACCAGCTTGAACATCAGGAAGTTCACGGTTCACATATGCTGAAGCCTGGCTTGGAGAATTTTGAGCATTAATTTACTAGCGTGTGAGATGAGTGCAATTGTGTGGTAGTTTGAGCATTCTTTGGCATTGCCTTTCTTTGGGATTGGAATGAAAACTCATCTTTTCCAGTTCTGTGGCCACTGTGGAGTTTTCCAAATTTGCTGGAATATTGAGTGCAGCACTTTCACAGCATCATCTTTCAGGATTTGGAATAGCTCAACTGGAATTCCATCACCTCCACTAGCTTTGTTCGTACTGATGCTTTCTAAAGCCCACTTGACTTCACATTCCAGGATGTCTGGCTCTAGGTCAGTGATCACACCATTGTGATTATCTGGGTCATGAAGATCTTTTTTGTACAGTTCTTCTGTGTATTCTTGCCATCTCTTCTTAATATCTTCTGCTTCTGTTAGGTCCATACCATTTCTATCAAGGCTGTATATTGTCACCCTGTTTATTTAACTTATATGCAGAGTACATCATGAGAAACGCGGGACTGGAAGAAACACAAACTGGAATCAAGATTGCCGGGAGAAATATCAATAACCTCAGATATGCAGATGACACCACCCTTACGGCAGAAAGTGAAGAGGAACTCAAAAGCCTCTTAATGAAAATGAAAGTGGAGAGTGAAAAAGTTGGCTTAAAGCTCAACATTCAGAAAACGAAGATCATGGCATCCGGTCCCACCTCTTCATGGGAAATAGATGGGGAAACAGTGTCAGACTTTATTTTTCTGGGCTCCAAAATCACTACAGATGGTGACTGCAGCCATGAAATTAAAAGACGCTTACTCCTTGGAAGGAAAGTTATGACCAACATAAATAGCATATTCAAAAGCAGAGACATTACTTTGCCAACAAAGTTTCGTCTAGTCAAGGCTATGGTTTTTCCTCTGGTCATGTATGGATGTGAGAGTTGGACTGTGAAGAAGGCTGAGTGCCGAAGAATTGATGCTTTTGAACCGTGGTGTTGGAGAAGACTCTTGAGCATCCCTTGGACTACAAGGAGATCCAACTGGTCCATTCTGAAGGCGATCAGCCCTGGGATTTCTTTGGAAGGAATGATGTTGAAGCTGAAACTCCAATACTTTGGCCACCTCATGCGAAGAGTTGACTCATTGGAAAAGACTCTGATGCTGGGAGGGATTGGGGGCAGGAGGAGAAGGGGACGACAGAGGATGAGATGGCTGGATGGCATCACTGACTCAATGGAAGTGAGTCTGAGTGAACTCCGGGAGTTGGTGATGGACAGGGAGGCCTGGCGTGCTGCGATTCATGGGGTCGCAAAGAGTCAGATACGACTGAGCGACTGATCTGATCTGATCTGACTGTCATTGAACTCCCAGTTCTTTTCTACTTCACAATCTACATAGACACTAATCAACAAGTTTTAGGAGTGTTGCTCAGGCAGGTATGAATTCATGTTACTGTACTACCCCTGTCTATAGCTCCTCTTACTTCACAAGACCAACTACTTCTTCCTTTCTGGTCGGAATTAAGTAGCATTCCCACTTTTTGCTTCTGCTACCTTCTGAGAGATGAAATTGTCAGCAAGACAAGTCAAGAATGTCTGATGCTCAGCTTTTTAGTCTAATGAGATTTCTAACAGAAGTCTTTACAGTGGAAGTGCCCCATTATTGTTATGTCTTTTCTCCGTGACAGCCTTTTTAATCTGTTAAGAAAGTGATGCCCGTATCTTTTGTCACACTGGGCGGACTATTGTAGGATTTTCTACTGTATGCCTTCAGTTTCTCTGTCTTCATAAGGCTTTCATCTTTACCTGTCCACAGATTTCCACCTAGGAGCTATCTTTGTGAAAAACAAAATGAAATCTTTCATAAAAACAAAAGCATAATCTTTATATAGGTTTTAATTTTAGAGAGATCACACTCATCAATTGTAAAAAAGAAAAAAAGCCTAGAAAATGCTAAAAAGTACAAAGAAGAAATCCTCAAATAATTCGTAATGCTACAACTTTAAAGATAGTATTTGTTAACAGTTTACAATTTTTTTCATTTTTTTTTTCTGTGTAGAAGTGTGTTGAGTGTATATGTTATATGTAACTGGAGTTAAGAGCATGTGCAACTTTTGAGATTGTTTTTAACATCATATAAGCATCTTCTTATGGCTTTGTAAACTTTTTGGGAAAAAGGTTACTCTAATAGTTATATAAATTTTTCATGGAAACAGGCTGTAGCTAATTTAATCATGTTCCTGTAATTCTCTCTCCCTAATAAAGATAATTCTTTCACAAACATCTCAGTAAGTAAATCTGTACATACCCTTGTGACAATTACTTCCAGGCGGATTACTACCTAGGTGTGGGCTTGCCTGAGAAGACCCACACTGCTTTTGGATGTGTCTACACACTCCTGTATTCATGGCCCCTTGCCAACACTGAACTTCTGTAGTCTTGCCTGATTTTATAGGTGAAATGGAAAGGATAAACTTTCTCATCATCTAGGCCATCTTTCTTCTTTCTTAATTTGAGCTTTGTATCTTTACTGCACTTTTTCTTCCTATGCAGGAACTTGATATATCTTGTATTCAGATTTTTTTCAGTAACTTGGTTTTTGGGCTTCCCAGGTGGCAAAGTGGTAAAGAATCTGCCTTCCAGTGCAAAAGATGCAAGAGACACGAGTATGATCCCTGGGTTGGGAAGGTCTCCTGGAGAAGAGAACGGCAACCCACTGAGTATTGTTGCCTGGAAAATTCCATGGACAGAGCAGCCTGGTGGGCTACAGTCCATAGGGTTGCAATATGTTGGACACGACTGAGTACCACCAGCACCATAAATCTGTGCATAATTTAAAAAGTCACATTGTATTATAAAAATAACACAAGGTTTCTCACCAACAGCAGCAGTCCCCGGCTCACACCTAGCCACCACTAATTCTATTGTTTCAGAGGCAGTCACTGTCATCTCTCTCAGCTGTTGTCTGCCATTTTATTCCACATTTCTAAATAATCTGCTAAAACATCCATATAAACTATTTTAAATTCAGATATTATTGACTTACTGTTATGAAATTAGCTAAATCATGCACTTCTCACCCCAGTTGGTACATAATTCTTCTCCACTTTACCTCTCAAACATAACATGGTTTTTGATTAGAATCAGTAGTTGATGTTTTTGCTCGTGCCACTGTAGAACTATTATGCATAGTTTATTACCTTCTTGTACAAGTTTTATTATTTTGTTTTGTTGTTTGCTTTGTTTTAACTCATTCTCCAACCACTCAGAGCTACAAAACTTGTCTATATGATCAAACACACGGGATAGAATTTTTTCTTCCTTCGCTGGTGGCATCGCTTGTGGGACCTCTAGCCTCCTACACCAATCTCAACTGTTCACTCTCTAGTCCAGCTTCACGTTCATCACCCAAAGCTTCCTGTGCCCCTCTGTTGCCTGTAATTTCATGGTTATTTTTTCTGGAATTACTCTCTTCAGTAGTTTTCTAGAACAGGGTGTACAGGACAGGAAATTTTTGTGACTTGCGTGTTTTTTAACTTACTCCTACACCTGATAAACAGTTTGGCTTTTTACATGATGCTCGATTGGAAATAATATCCTCTCAGAATTTTTCAAATGGCTCCACTGTAATCTAGTTACAGGGTTGCTATTGAGAAATACGACATATCTATCTTCCTACCATCTGTATTTGTCCTGCATTTTCTCTCTGCAGGCAAAGTCTAAAATCTTCATTTTACTCCTAGGGTTCTGACATCACATCCTTTTTTGGTGTGACAAATCAGCCACCCCTTCAGTGCTTCTGGCAGCTTTAATGTCTCCAGAAAGGAAACCTGTGTTCTGGGTGGGGAAAGAGCAGTCATCTAGCTAGAGAAACAAGCATGGCAGTGTAGCTATGGAGGAGGAGGTGATTTCCTTTGAATTTTTTTTTCATTAATTTGTTGATTCATTCTTTTTTTGTTTGTTCAGCCATACTTTTTGCATTCAACAAACATTTATTCGATAATAAAAATGTGTGAAGTATGGGGCCTGGCAATCGGGATACAGGCGAACATGATTTCTCCTCTCAAGGGATTTATAGTCTTATTATTTCTTTTACCCCTCATTAGCATTCTGATTGCTGTGTTTTTCTGTTCTTTCAGTTGAATATTACATCATATTATATATCTGTGTTTTGACACTAATTTTGACTTTCCTCCAACCACCTTTTCCCCCCATAATCTATTCAACAAACATTTACTGGCAGCACACTCTGCACTTCAGTTCTTGGGGCCAAGGGTACACAGGTGGGTAAGGAAGGAGTCTCTGCCTGTACCTTACTCTTCAGCTCACTCTATGTTTGCTCTTCCTGTGCCCCAGAGGCAGAGAGAATACTATGAGAGATTTCCTTCTCTCAGGGATCCTGAGAGTAAGTAGAAAATACATCTCTTTTTCTCTTAGACTCATAATATTAGGTGAAGTTTTACTCTCATCACATCTCCAATCCCAGTACTCTACCTAAGGAAGTGAGTCCCTTCTCTTCCTTCCCTGATCAGATGTATATGAAGTTTGGTGGTGGTACCCAGAAAGTGGAAGGCAGGATTGATGCTACTGGAAATAAATCTCTTAAACTTAAAAGATAAAAATTTGACAACTTAGCTCTCTGTTGCCCCATAAGATGATGGAAGTTGCGTTCAACCATTAGAATGGGCAATATTCCAGGGCAAAAATGAAGTGTAGAAATGCACATCAATTAACAACTTTTCATTTTTTTTCTTCCCACAATCACTCTCTCTGTTTCTTTGGCACTAGGATTGACAAATGTCCATTACTTTACTAGCTCTGACCTTTGCGATTAAACAACATGACAAAATTTTCCCTGACTCTTCATTTTCATGCTCTATGTACATAAGTTTTGGGGATTCTTGAATTCTTCTACTTATCTCCTAAAATTTAGAAACCTTTCTCAAAGAATTTTTTCAAAGAATTTTAATGTGTTTCAAAGCAATATTTGAGATAGGATGATCTCATATCTTGTTTAAAATTATTTACTATACCTGTCAACATCTTTATTTTTTTTGTTTTGTTTTTAATTTTTTTTGAAGGATAATTGCTTTACAGAATTTTGTTGTCTTTTGTCAAATTTCAACATGAGTCAGCCATAGGTATACATATATCCCCTCCCTTTTGAACCTCCCTCCCATCTCCCTCCCCATCCCACCCCTCTAGGTTGATACAGAGCCCCTGTTTGAGTTTCCTGAGCCATACAGCAAATTCCTGTTGGCTATCTATTTTACATATGGCAATGTAAGTTTCCATGTTACTCTTTCCATACATCTCACCCTCTCCTCCCCTCTCCCCATTGTCCATAAATCTATTCTTTATGTCTGTTTCTCCATTGCTGACCTGTAAATAAGTTCTTCAGTACCATTCTTCTAGTTTCCATATATATGTGTTAGAATATGATATTTATCTTTCTCTTTCTGACTCACTTCACTCTGTATAATAGGTTCTAGGTTCACCCACCTTATCAGAACTAACTCAAATGCATTCCTTTTTATGGCTGAATGATATCCCATTGTGTATATGTACCACAACTTATTTTATCTATTCATCTGTCAATGGACCTCTAGGTTGCTTCCATGTTCTAGCTATTGTAAATAGTGCTGGAATGAACAATGGGATACATGTGTCTTTTTCAATTTTGGTTTCCTCAGGGTATATGCCTTGGAGTGGGATTGCTGGGTCATATGGTGGTTTTATTCATAGTTTTTTAAGGAGTCTCCATACTGTCTTCCATAGTGGCCGTATCAATTTACATTCCCACCAACAGTGCAAGAGGGTTCCCTTTTTTCCACACTCTCTCCAGCATTTATTGTTTGTAGACTTTTTGATGATGGCCATTCTGACTGGTGTGAGGTGATATTTCATTGTAGTTTTGATTTGCATTTCTCTAATACTGAGTGATGTTGAGCACCTTTTCTTGTGTTTGTTAGTTATCTGTATGTCTTCTTTGGAGAAATGTCTGCTTAGGTCTTTCCCCCACTTTTTTATTGGGTTGTTTGTTTTTCTGGCATTGAGTTGTTATGAGCTGCTTATATATTTTGGAAATTAATCCTCTTTCAGTTGTTTCATTTGCTATTATTTTCTCCCATTCTAAGGGTTGTCTTTCCACCTTGCTTAGTATTTCCTTTGCTGTGCAAAAGCTTTTAAGTTTAACCAGGTCCCACTTATTTACTTTTGTTTTTATTTCCATTACTCTAGGAGGTGGGTCATAGAGGATCTTGCTTTGATTTATGTCATTGAGTGTTCTGCCTATGTTTTCCTCTAAGAATTTTATAGTTTCTGGCCTTACACTTAGGTCTTTAATCCATTTTCAGTTTACCTTTGTGTATGGTGTTAAGAAGTGTTCTAATTTCATTCTTTTACATGTGGCTGTCCAGTTTTCCCAGCACCATTTACTGAAGAGGCTGTCTTTGCCCCATTGTGTAGTCTCACCTCCTTTGTCAAAAATAAGGTACCCATATGTTCTTGGGTTTATTTCTGGGCTTTCTGTCTTGTTCCATTGGTCTATATTTCTGTTTTTGTACCAGTACCATACTGTCTTAATGACCGTAGCTTTGTAGTATAATCTGAAGTCAGGAAAGTTGATTCCTCCAGTTCCATTCTTCTTTCTCAAGACTTCTTTGGCTACTCAGGGTCTTTTGTGTTTCCATATGAATTGTGAATTTTTTTGTTTCAGTTCTGCGAAAAATGCCATTGGAAGTTTGATAGGGATCACATTGAATCTAGATTGCATTTGGGAGTATAGTCATATTCACAATATTTATTTTTCCTGCCCAGGAACATCTAATATCTCTCCACTGGTTTATGTCATTTTGATTTCTTTCATTAGCATCTTATAATTTTCTGTGTACAGTTCTTTTGTCTCCTTAGGTAAGTTTATTCCTAGATCATGGCATCCGGTCCCATCACTTCATGGAAAATAGATAGGGAAACAGTGGAAGACTTTATTTTTGGGGGCTCCGAAATCACTGCAGATGGAATTGCAGCCATGAAATTAAAAGACGCTTTCTCCTTGGAAGGAAAGTTATGACCAGCCTAGACAGCATATTAAAAAGCAGAGACATTACTTTGACCACAAAGGTCCCGCTAGTCAAGGCTATGGTTTTTCCAGTAGTCATGTATGGATATGAGAGTTGGACTATAAAGAAAGCTGAGCACTGAAGAATTAATGCTTTTGAACTGTGGTGTTGGAGAAGATTCTTGAGAGTCCCTTGGACTACAAGGAGATCCAACCAGTCCATCCTAAAGGACATCGGTCCTGGGTGTTCACTGGAAGGACTGATGTTGAAGCTGAAACTCCAATACTTTGGCCACCTGATGTGAAGACCTGACTCATTTGAAAAGACCCTGATGCTGGGAAAGAATGAAGGCAGGAGGAGAATGGGATGACAGAGGATGAGATGGTTGGATGGCATCACTGACTCAATGGACCTGGGTTTGGGTGGCCTCCAGCAGTTGGTGATGGACAGGGAAGCCTGGCATCCTGTGGTTCATGGGGTTGCAAAGAGTTGGACACAACTGAGCAACTGAACTGAACTGAACTGAACTGAAGTTTGGTCCAGTGGTTTGTGTAAGCTTTGTATAGGGTGAGATTTGAGCTTACTTTTTGTTTGTTCATTTTTCCTCTGAGGGGCAAGGCTGAGTGAGGTGGTAATCCTGTCTGCTGATGATTGGGTTTGTATTTTTGTTTTGTTTGTTGTTTAGATGAGGTGTCCTGCACAGGGTGCTACTGGTGGTTGGGTGATGCCGGGTCTCGTATTCAAGTGGTTTCCTTTGTGTGAGTTCTCACTATCTGATACTCCCTAGGGTTAGTTCTCTGGTAGTCTAGGGTCTTAGGGTCAGTTCTCCCACTCTAAAGGCTCAGGGCTTGATCTCTGATCAGGGAATGAAGATTCCACAAGTGGTTTATTATGGCATTACATGAAATTAAAACAAATATCCAAAAATGAGAAGCCAAAGATGAACCCCAGACAAATGGCAGTTACAAAATCAGGCAAATAATCATTAAAATAATGGAATATACACATATATACCCATGAGCAAAGTCAAAACAGTCCAATAAAAGTAAAATGCAGTAGATTGACTCAGCAAACAAAGAAAATAAATACTTATATTTACCAGTTAAGAACAAAACTAACTAAAGCACAAACTGGAAAACAAAACTAAAGCAAGGTGCCAAGTGGTGAATAAAGATATGAAAACAAAACTAACAAATATGTTGAGAGGAAAGAAAAGAAAGAAAAGAAAGCATAGATACACAAATTTAAATAGGTAGATGAAGAAGTTTATAACTGCAAGGGGAAAAGAACAGTAGGAAAGATAAACAAAGGAATAAATGTAGAAAAAATATAATAGGTTTAAAAAATAAAAATATAGAAAAGATAAAATAAAAACGGAGAAAAAAAAAATAAAAAGAAAATTCCAGAGAACTGCAAAAGCCCAATGTAGAGGCAGAGGTTTATAACAACAAGAAAAAGTGTGACTGAATATACACATATACATATATACCCATAAGCAAAATCAAAACAGTCCAACAAAAATAAAGTACAACAGACTGACCTGGTGAACAAAGGAAACCAAAAATTATATCTACCAGAACAAAACTAACTAAAGCACAAACTGGAAAACAAAACTAAAGCAAGGTGCCAATTGTGGAATAAAGCAATGAAAATAAAACTAAAAAATATGTTTAGTGGAAAGAAATGAAAGAAAAGAAAGAATAGATATGCAAAGTTAAATAGAGTTAGATAAATAAGATGTATGTACATTAAAGGTTAACTGCAAGGGGAAAAGAACAGTAGGAAAAGCAAACAAAGAAATAAATGTGGAAAAAATAATAATAGGTTAAAAAAATTTTTTAAGAGAAAAGATAAAAGAAAAAAAAGAAAAAGGAAAACTCCACAGAACTCCAAAACCCCAACATAGAGGCTGAGGTTTATAACAATAAAAAATGTGACTGAAGGGGAGAAAAAAAAGCTCAAAAGCTTAATTAGATTTCTTAGTGCCAATAAAATTGACAACTACAACAGAGAGGGAAAATAAAGGAAAAAAATCCAAAAGAATCTACAGAACAAGTCAAAACAAAAGAACAATAAATGTTTTCTTGAGTCACTGCTGTCAGAGTCCTTTCCCTCGCCGGGAGTCACAGTCCATCTCACCTCCCTCGGATGCCCTCCAGCACTGTGCTGATCTCTGGACCTGCTGTGGGGGCAGCTCAGATTCTAAACTGGTCCTACTCCTGTGTGTTCTTGCCTCCAATGTCCACAGTTATCAGAACTAGTGCGTTTTCTTTTGTAGGAATTCTCAATGACCTTTCATATATTCCACAGATACAGAGTCTGCCTAGTGGATCATGTAGATTTAATCTGCAGCTTGTACACCTAGTGGGAAGCTTTAGGGTCTTCTTCCTTAGCCACACTGCCCCTGGTTTTCAATTGTGGTTTTGTTTTCACCTTTTTATGTGGGTTGTCCACTGAGGTTTGCTCCTGAGGCTGCCCAGGAGGACTTAGGTTTGCCCCTGTGAAGGCCAGGTGTGGAGGTGCTGCAGCTGCTTGGGTCTCAGGGGCTCTGGCAGCACCAGGCACTCAGGGGAGTTGGCGGCTAGGGCAGCAGGAAATATAGTGCTCTAGAAGGGTATGGCAACCAGTATTGGCCCATACGCTCCAGTATTCTTGCCTGGAGAACCCCCTCCCTGACAGAGAAGCCTGACAGGCCATAGTCTACAGGGTCGCAAAGAGTCGGACACAACTGAAGCGACCCTGAGCACATAGATGCAGGACTTTTCTTGCCTGTGGCAGCTCTGCCCCAGTGAGAGTTGAGCATGAAGGTGGCACAGCTGCTTGGGGCCCTGGCAGCATCAAGTGTGCAGGGACGTGGACTGCCTCCACTGCAGGAGTTATGGCCCTATCAGAGTCTTTTTTTTTGAGCCTCTTGTAGCTGCCAATCAGAAGGCCTCTTTGGTCAGTCCTTCTCCAGAGTTCTACCCGCTCAGGCACTTAGAGGGCTCCCTTGCCCGGGGTCCTTCTCTGTTGTTTGGCGCATCAGGCACCTAGAAAGGCCCCCCTGGCTGGGGTCCTACTCTGTAGATCAGGGCATCAGTCACTTAAAGGAGCACCCTGGGTGGGGTCCTACTCTAGTTCAGTGCATCAGGGTTTTGATGGGCCAGCCTCTCTATTGTTCAGCTGCTGATTCTGGCGTGTGGGGCTATGATGATGGCTCTACCCCCTGCGCGTGACTCAGCAATATCACCTTGCTTCCATGGCTCCCCAACTTTCCTCCACAGGCTTTTCCCACCACAATTTCCTCCCTCTCCTCCCCTCGATCCATCTGTCTGCAGTCAACAGCAACCCTTGCTCTAGGGTTGCTCCACAATCCCCAAACTCCAAGTCCCAGCTGCTGCACCTTCCAGGAGACCTACATCCCTTTCTGGAGCATGTATGGCTGCGACAAGGACTATCTGATTCTCATTCCATTTAGATTGCCACAGATAAGCTGTTTCACTCTCAGCCTTAAATGTTTCTCTTCTGATTCAGGCAATTGCCCTGAAGTGGGGATCAGACCCCTGCTTCAGCTCCCCTACTGGCTGAGGGCAGGTCCAGTCCTACGAACACTCCTGTTTTCCCCCTAGTTCCTTCATCCTACTGAGTTTTGCCTGGGTCTATATATTCTTTTCCACTGGTCAGGTACTCCTGTCCGCTCTCAGCTGGTGTTCTGCATGCACTTCTGTGTCTGAAGGTCTATTCCTGTTGTACAGAGAGATGTACTCCACATTCACCTACTCCTCTGCCATCTTGTTCTGTCAACATCTTAAGTTTTGCGGTTTTTCTTTTTTATAGGACTAACAGTTCAGAAAACTTATAATTTCACCCTTTTATGTAAATGAATGGTAATTTGAAAGTAAATAACTAACATGAGTTAATATATGCCAGGCATATTCTACCTGCACTCTTCAAGTACTATACAAGTAAGCACTGTACAAGAGTTTGCTCTTATTCTTCTATTCATCTATTCATTCTGTGTCTTTTATATAATTTAGTAATTATACTAAATATTGGGGATACAGAATTGCATAAGGCTATCTTTTCTACCTCCAAGCAGCTTAAAATACACCTAGAAATATGCCAATTAAGTTTTTGCAATAACAGATTTAAGTAAAAAAAACTCCATACTTTATAATTGATGATGGACATATTATTTACAATGTAAGATGTGACTAAGCATTGTAAATTAAGCAAAACTTATCATGAATATTTCTCACATCATCTTTCTGCTTCCTGCTTTCTTTTCACATCCATCTTCTCTAATATAAATACTAAGTGGTTTGAGTACAAACCTGCCACACATGGAAACTGTCTTCTGCCCAGTCCTTTGGGATTCAAAGCTTTTCAGAAAGATTCTCTCTTTCCCATAAATCTTAGGTCTCATTTTATAATTGCCTGGATAAACCACTAACTAAATCATCAGAAAAAAAATATTGTGAATTTTAAAATGCTGAACTCCACTGATGCCTCCCCCACATATCTGACCTGGTAGGACTTGGGGAGAAGGAGAGGAAAGGTTAAAGAGTTGAAGTCAGAAGCCCAAGTCTGAACTTAAGAGAGAAAAAAACTTGTGCATATCAAATTCATGGGCTGTAGCAAGGTGGCAAATGGAACACTGTTACAGAGGACAGCCCACAAGCAGGAGTTTGATATCCTAAACAATTCAAACTAGGATGAATATGGGATAAGATTGAAAGTGTCAATACACTTTCTGCTAACTGTGGCGCTGGAAAAGACTCTTCAGAGTCCCTTGGACAGCAAGGAGATCAAACCAGTCAATCCTAAAGAAAATCAACCCCGAATATTCATTGGAAGGACTGATGCTGAAGCTTCAATACTTTGACCACCTGATGGGAAGAGCCAACTCATTGGAAAAGACCCTGATGCTGGGAAAGATTGAGGGTAGGAGGAAAAGGAAGTGACAGAGGGTGAGATGGTTGGATGGCATCATCATCTCAGTGGACATAGTTTGGGCAAACTCTGGGAGATTGTGAAGGATAGGGCGGCCTGTCATACTGCAGTCCATGGGGTTGCAAAGAGCTGGACACAACTGAGCGACAGAACAACAAGCAGGAAGAGTAGGATGAGCAAAAGGACGGAATACATGCCCACACAAGCCTGAATTGAAACTCTCCCAGTGTTTTTCCTCTTTCCTTTAGAATGTGATGATGCTTCTCTTACCAAAAGTCTATGCTAATTTGAATATGCAAAAGGACAAAAAGAAGCCTACACTGCAATCCTTTGCTCAGGAGTGGATGTGATATTGTGCAAGAGGATCTTTAATCTGGAAGAGACAAAAGTTTACTAATGCAGCTAGAATGGGCTTTTTCCTAACGCATTAGGATTTATCCACCTGGAACCTCCAACCCATGGTTATTCTCTCCATGATCTTGTCTACGATTTGACTAATCTTCTCTCAACTAAAATGCTCATGTTCAGTCTGTTTCCCTCTTAACTCTATACGCTTCCATTAGAACTTCTCATGATTCACATACCTCCATAAACTGATGATACCCATATACATATTTCCATCACTGAACCATTTTTTAAGTTTCAGAGTCCTACATTGATTTGACTGCCTGACGTATCTGCTTAAATATTCCACAGGCATTTCAAATATAATTTGTACAAAAGTGAATATGTTTAATTTCTTCTAGACCTTTCACTTTCAGCTACATCTCAGTCAACTAACCAATCAAATACCAAAAGTCAGGAAAAGACTGGCATCTATGAGAGGGAGCTGTGAAAGAGGAAAGGTTTCTTCACCCTGGGAGCTCCCACTGCCATGTGGCAGTACTTCCCAGGCTGGGCAGGGCTGTTGGTACACATAGCAGCTGGGTGCTGAAACTCAGGCTCCAGCAGGTGGACCCTGGGAGAAGACTTGGTCCAACTGTGTAGAGACAGCTGGAAGAACCACACTCCAGCTTGTTAGCAAGTACAGGAGGGGCCATGGGTCCACCATAAGAGCGTGGTTATGGCAGCAGCAGGGCTCTGGCTTCTGCGGGCTTTGTGAGCACACACACATACACGGTGGGACTGAGGCAAACATTAGAGCCCATTATCAGCATTTGTGCAGCTGGGGCAGGCCAGGAGCAGCTCTAGCAGCAGCAGACTTTGTTGGTATGCATATTGGGTGGCATTACGGAAGCGCATATCCCAGGCAGACAACCCTTGGAGAGGAGTACTCAGAGGTTCCTTTCTAGGCAAGACTGCTCCAGTTCCTCCTACCTCACACCATAGCTTGGAGTCAGATCTGGGGCTGACAGATCCTGGGAAAGCTGTGCCATATAGGCAGCCCAGCTCTCAGGCAGCAGCACAACCACCTCAATTCCTGAAGCCATCATGCCCTGGTCTCCAGTGCCCATCTAGCACTAGGTCTGGGACAAACACAAAGGGGAAACGGGCACAATCTTGGGCTGATTCTCAGCAGAACCTTGGATGCCTGCATGGGTTGTGCATAGGTTACCTGTGACCCCACAGCCCTCACCTGCTCCAGTGTTCATCTCCTGATGTACTCCAAAGCACACACGTAAGGGCAACAGAGCCTTATCAAACCCAACCCTCAAGGCTTCTCCTCCAAAACTGGGGAGTAGACCTTCCCCTTGACAAAAACCATGACAGCCACAGAGCAAAGAGAAGGCCTCAGCCAACATCCAGCTTAGGCTCTGGCCACCCCCCATACCAATCACAGTCGCATCAAGGGGATAACCACCAGCATACTCAGGAAAGACACAGCAGGCATCCATACCAAAAATAGTCCTCACACCAAAAATACTAGACTCACACATCTACCCAGGGATGTTCCCACATAAAAACGGCACTTTAGGACCACAGCAGATAATTGAATATAAGTACAGACAGAAATTGGGAGAAGGCAATGGCACCCCACTCCAGTACTCTTGCCTGGAAAATCCCATGGATGGAGGAGCCTGGTAGGCTGCAGTCCATGGGGTCGCTAAGAGTAGGACACGACTGAGCGACTTCACTTTCACTTTTCGCTTTCATGCATTGGAGGAGGAAATGGCAACCCACTCCAGTGTTCTTGCCTGGAGAATCCCAGGGACGGCGGGGCCTGGTGGGCTGCCATCTATGGGGTCACACAGAGTCTGACACGACTGAAGGGACTTAGCAGCAGCAGCAGCAGCAGAGTCAGAAATTTCTCTGTCTCTACTTAATATAGAGAAATTTAAGTAAAATGAAAAAGCAGAGGAAGCACTCCAAATTAAAAGAAGAGAAATTCCCTGAAAGAACGACCAGTAGAATAGACATCTCCAGTCTGCTACAGTCTGAGTTCAAAACAGAAGTGACAAACATGCTAAAGGAAATAAGAAAGGTTATTGACAGAACTGCAGGTCCCTGTAACAAGGAACAGGGATCTATAAAGAGGAACTAGTAGAAATTAGAAAACTCAATTGCTGAGATAAAAACAGATCTGAAAGCAATGAACGGCAGACCAAATAATGCAGAAGAATGAATAAGTGATATGAAAGACAGAATAATGGAAATCACTCAATCAGAACAGCAGACAAATAAAAATATTAAAGCAATATAGCAAAAAGAAAATTATAGACCAAAATCTTTAATGAATAAATATGCAAAAATTCTCAAGAAAATATTAGCAAACTGAATCCAATAAGATAAAAAGGATTATATATGTGTGCATATATATTATACATTACATATGTATAATATATATATGTATATATAATACATACATATATATGTATAATATATATGTATATAAGGAAATATTATTCAGTCTAAAAAAGAATGAAATATTATTATTTGCAGCAATGTGGACGACCCAGAGAATATCATACTGAGTGAGGTAGGTCAGAAAGAGAAAGATAAATATTATATGATGTCACTTATATATGGATTATAAAAAATAACATAAATTAATATATATAAAAAATAGAAACAGATTAACAAACACAGAAAACAAATTTATGGTTACCAAAGGGGAAAGCAGGGTGGGTGGGATAAATTGGGGGTATGGGATTAACAGAGACAAATTACTATACATGATATATATAAACAACAAAGATTTACTGTATAGCACAGGGAACTATATTCAATACCTTGTAATAATCTATAACGGAAAATAATCTGAAAATATATATACATAACTGAATCACTTTGCTGCACATTCGAAACTACACAGCATTGTCATCAATGATACATCAATAAAAATAAATAAATAAAATTGCATGTGTCCCTTCTATTAAGCTACAAAATAAAACAGAACAAATATACTTGTAAGTTCTCTGTATACTCTTCTCTGATCATACACACTGTGCCATCCATTCTCCTTTCTCTTCTTGTTACCAATATACTGAATTTCATGTTTACTTCTGTGCCTGTATTTAAATCACAACTAGATTACATGAGTCCCCAAACAAAATATATTATTTAGCTTTATTGATAACTGATATCAGGCTTCCCAGATGGCACTAGTGGTAAAGAATCCTCCTGCCAATGCAGGAGACACAAGTTTGATCCCTGGTCAGGAAGATCCCCTGGAGAAGTGAATGACAACCCACTCCAGTATTCTTACCTGTAAAATCCCATGGACAGAGAAGCCTAGGGTTGCAAAGAATCAGATACAACTGAGCTACTGAACACACATAACTGATGTCATACAGTAAAAATTTTTTGTAACTTACTTTTCCCCCTTAATATCTTGCTTGTTAGATTTATTCCTGTTGATACTTACAGCTGTAGTTTACTTCACTATTGTGCAATAGTTAAATATATGACATTTTATTCTTCTTTTCTCCATTGATAGACTTTTAGGGTTTCTAACTTTTTACTTTTACAAATAATACTATTTAAAACACTCTTATACACATCTCCTTGGGTTCATCTGTACGAGTTTCTCTAAGTGCATGCCTAGGAGTGGAATTTCTGGGTTCTGGAGTTTATGTATCTTCAACTCTACCAAGGTATTGTCAAATTTCTCCCCAAAGTTCTCATACCTATTTACATTCCTACTGATAGCTAAGTTCCCATTGTTCCACATCCTTACTGGCTTTTATTACTGTCACACTGTTTGCCGATCTGATGGGTAGGAAATGGTGTCTCATTGAGGTTCAATTTTGCATTTTCTTCAGACTGAGCTTTCTTTCATGTATATATTAGCTGTTTGAGTTTCTACTTATGTCTATTTTCTTACTTTTATAATGTAACACATACTTTCTTAAAATTAACAATGAAAGAATAAATGGAAATATAATAATGTTAATCTTCTCCACCACCCTCAGACTTTCTCCCCATCACCCCCAAATCCATAGCCATATCAAAACAGATCAGTCCTGTCTTTGGCCTGGCTTTTATTTGAGCCTCTGTGTATGCATTCCCCTCTGCTTGACTGAGCCTCCACAAACTCTTTCGAAGTATCCTTTCCTGGCCCTTCTGTAGTACTCCTCTACTAATACATGAGACACTTCATGTTTGAGTGACTTATTTTTATGATTATTCCATCCCTGCTTTTTCTACTGCCCTGCAACCGGACCTTAACCTCCTGAAGATCAGGGGTCAAATACAACTAGTTTTTGCTTTCCCAGAGCTCATCATATTGCTAGATATTAGTTAAATTTAACTTCATGGAAAGTTTACCAAGATCCTGGGGGGGAAAGTGTGCCAACTCCACAGCTGCTCCTTGGTGGCCCAACAGCAAATCTGCCTAGAGCTATCTAGTGATGCTACTGAAATCTAAGGTTGAGTGGTTAACCTATTCATAGAACTAAGATTGTTCTAGAGTAGTGGTTCTCAGTCTTGGATTCTCATGCAAATCACTTGGGGAGATTTAAACAATACTAATGCCTGGCTTCTAGCTCCAGGGATTCACATTTAATTGGTCAAGTATACACCCTTAGAACTGGGATGGTCAGAAGAGACCCAGGTGATTCTAATGTGACCAGTTCCTAAAAATGCTATTGTTGTAAGGGCTAATAGAATTGGCTAAAGAAGGAGCTACTTTTAGCTTTAATACCAAGAAACCCTATACTGCAGGTGAGGGAAACATCTTAGAGTGGTTGCAGGTGTGAACTACTGCTCTCCTAATGACTACCATTAGCCACTGCTATCACAGGAAGGGGCTTCCCTTGTGGCTCAGCTGGTAAAGCATCTGCCTGCAATGTGGGGGACCTGGGTTTGATCCCTGGGTTGGAAAGATCCCCTGGCAATGGGAACGACTACCCACTCTAGCATTCTGGCCTGGAGAATTCCATGTACTGTATAGTCCATGGGGTCGCAAAGAGTTGGACAGGACTGAGCAACTTTCACTTTCATCGTAGGAAGGGCTAAAGGAAGGTGCTGCCCTTAGGTGGTCAGAAGATGCTCTTCACGTAGTACCATCTTCTTGAGGATGCTATAAATACAACACTAGGGAGACTTCAATGCACCCAGGTTTGTTTTCCTCCTTTCTGTTCTAGCGAACAACACATAGCAATGAGGGAATACTAGAAATCATATGACTTTTCTGGTGGCAATTTATTATGAAATTCAGAGACTATCTGAAGGGTTATTTGAAACTAAAGAGACTGAATCATAACTCAACCTTCAGCTTTTTAAAGTGGATGAGTTTGAAGAAATTTAAACACAAAGTGAAACATGAAATATCCTATCCTGTAATGTCCAGATTATGTTTTATTTACTCATTGACTTTATCTGTTTCTTTACCTAACAGATGGGGCAGGAAAGAGATGTGTTAAAGGGTGAGTAAAGTGGTAGTCATACCATGTTCTGGTTGTATATTGCAGCATAGAAAACTACTTCAAACATTTAATGGCAAAAACAGCGGCTTAGTATTATCTTTCATGGTTCTGTATGATGACTGAACTCACCGGGGTGGTTTTCACTGATGTCTCCCGGGTTTCAGTCTGTTGGATGCTGAACTCAGCTGGAGTCTGAAGGCTGGACTGGGCTGGATATTCAGACGACTCACGCATAAGCTGGCGCTGCTGGGGCGGACCCTGTCAGCTCAGAGCTCAGCGAGGACTCAGTGGGGGTTGTTCACAGAAATGCCGACGGACACGTGGCCCCTCCGCATGACTCGGTTTTCACAACGTGGTGGCTGAGTTCTGAGACGGAATGTCCTTGGCGTGAGCGTTCTAAAAGGCCGAGAATGGAAGCTGCCAGTACTTTCTAGATCTGGGCTCAGACTCCCCAGAATGTAACTTTTGCCTCATTATACTGGTCAAAGCGGTCACAGTGTCCACCAAGTTTCAAGAGTATAGAAGATAACTTTATTCCTTGATGGTGGACTGTCCAAGGCACATTTGAAGCAAGCAAGGGACCATCTTGGGAAACAATCTATCACACCACAGCTCTATTTTTAAGTTTTTATTTCTGTTAATAATTTGTCCAGTGGAATGTCCCAGAGTTATTGAAGAGTTCACTATAAATGGTGAAATACTATATGTCATTAAGACAGTATGTAAATTGTGATGTGATGAGTTGCCTTCATGTTATGAAATCAGAAACAGTAACTTCAGAGTTTTATCTTGAGATTAGTTTTGATAAGTGAAACTCCAACAGATGTTTTGTTTATTTAATGGAATTATTTAGAAATTATTTTGCCTTTTCAAAAACATTATTAATAAAAATTATGCTTATTACCAGCCTTTAAATATTCGGTACAATATTTAGCACATTATGATGGCTGCATTGCTTTTTTTTTATGTGGGAAGGGGAAAGTATGGAATGTTTGATGGAAAATTCAATTTACTACAAATATATTATTTTCAAAGATGAAATAGTGACTGTTAACTAGTTCATTCTTATATCTTTAGAATCATAAACAGTGAAGTTATGGAATGGCCTCAAACATACATTTTTTTGGGTGAAACTTAATATGCATATACGTATATTATCAGAGGTATGTCTTCTTGGTATGTAAGAACAAATTTGTTGGATTTATTAGACCAATACTTGCTCCATGTAGTCAACTGACTAGTGCTCTGGTATTTGATAATTGATGGGAAGCTACAAAATTCCCACATAACTTTATGTTGTGATAAGGCTGGAGTATGAAATGTATAATTGTTCAATGGGCATTCATACTTGCTACATTTTTTCTGTTAAAAAAATAGTGTAAATAAACTGTATGCTCTCTTTTTCCCACACCATATCTATCTTGTTAATCCCTCTGACAAGCTGAGGACATTTTTGTCAGTATATGAAGAGATGGAAATAGCATCTTTGGCTATAAATGTGTCAAAATGACTGTGGTTTTAAAAATGGCAGTTTATGGGACAAGGGGTTATTCTCTAAAGTAGTATTTAGAATAATCTGGGAATTGGGAGTAGATAGGTCAAGAAGTCTTTTGATATATTGCAAAAAGATTGTCATTTAAAAAAAAACAAGTTGATTTGTAAGGTCTGGAAAGTCACTGTGGGAACTGGAGGGCTCAATCATAAAAACAACAAAATGGGAAATACTTTGGCTTTCACATTATCATATTTCATTTCTTCCTCCAGCATAAACAGATTTCAAACTTTAATGAAGCACTTTTGTTATCATAGCTTGCATCGGGTACCCCTTCATGGGACACCTTTGGGAATACCTAAAAGTGAGATGCTGTACAGGTGCACAAATTCAAAGGTTTGAATTTGCTCCATCCTGTTTTCAGAAGAGAAGAGACAGAAGCAAACTTACTGGTAACATATGACATTTGAATATCTACTACAAAAATTAATCCTATTAAAATCTTTGATAAAAAATTAATGAACTGGCAGAGATGAACATTCCCTAATTAATTTAAAGTGGTCCTTGCTGCTGGAGGACTGGTGTATAAACTCGAACCCAAAACAAAATTTAAAGTGGGCTAAATTAGTTAGAAGAAGTATTTACCTTTTTAAATTTCTAAATTTGTGAGAAAGTATCAAGGTAAATTCTTACCTCTTTCAAGAGTGCAGAGAGAGATAGTCCATGATACATGAAGCAAAATTCTGGAACTGAAATGATTTCTTCTGGCTAAATCTTAGTCACGTGCATCAGTAGACAGTTTTTCCCTTTGGGTCTGTGAGAAAAGTATGAGGCTTTTATGTATGTGCATCTATAGAGAAAATGTCAAGACTCATTTAAAAAGCAACTTCATGCATTCATTTGTTCATTCATTCGTTAATTTATTCATCTATGTATTTCTGAGCAGTTATTAATGGTAAGCCATTTTCTAGGTGATTGAATACACCACTGAACAAAACAAACATTCCTGCCCTCATGGAGTTTATATTCTAGCAGGAACTGGAGGTAAGTGTTAATAACTCATTCTTTCAAAATGGTAGGTTGGAAAAGAAAAACATGGCTTATGCAGATTAAGGTAAAGATATTTGCAGTAAAAACAAGAAAGAAAGTCTCTAACCAAATATTCAGTTGTGTACTGAAAACTAAAAATGCCTCATTCATCTGACGTTCTCCTACTATTCTCCATTTCTCAGTGATGTTTGCTTCTGTAAATTTTATACAGCTTTGTAAATATGAACCATTTTTCCTTGACTCTAAGAGGTCACCAACTGTAAGAGGCTCTTTTCAAATAATAATATTTTAGCAAAAGTATATCAATAAAAAACACTGCCAATAGTGACCAGACACTACCACTGATTACAAGACACATTTCAGGGGAAAAATGAGCTTCTTAAGTTTTAACAAATGCTGTATATGTAACTTGAGTACCCTCATGATCTAACTTTATTTTGTGTAGTATAAGGAAGTCGAATCCCCTTGTTTTGAAGAAACTCCAAACTCTTTCTCCATATTGCATTGTTAAGTACCTCAAGCCATCTTGACCTCCCTGCTATTAGTAATAATGTATTTAAAGCTTCCTGGCTACTTCCTGACACAAGTAATGACTTTCCAACTATCTTTATAGGCTGGCAGCTGGGACCTACTAACTTTCTCCAGAAAGCTTTCTTTAATCTCCTTGGTTTTCTGAGTCTCAGTGCCCCAGCTCTTGCTATGTTGTAATAAAAGCTATAACAAACCTAGGCAGCATATTAAAAAGCAGAGACATTACTTTGCCAATAATGGTCTGTATAGTCAAAGCTATGGTTTTTCTGGTAGTCATGTTTGGATGTGAGGCTTGGAAAATAAAGAAAGCTGAGTGCCAAAGAATTGACGCTTTTGAGCTGTGGTGTTGGAAAAAGACTCTTGAGAGTCCCTTGGACTGCAAGGAGATTCAACCAGGCAATCCTAAAGGAAATCAGTCCTGAATATTCATTGGAAGGACTGATGCTGAAGCTGAAACTCCAATACTTTGGCCACCTGATGTGAAGACCTGACTCATTGGAAAAGACCCTGATGTTGAGAAAGATTGAAGGCAGGAGGAGAAGGGGACGACAGAGGATGAGATGGTTGGATGGTATATCACTGATTTGATGGACATGAACTTGAGCAAGCTCTGGGAGTTGGTGATGGTCAGGGAAGCTTGGTGTGCTGCAGTCCATAGGGTCACAAAGAGTTGGACATGACTGAGCAACAGAACTGAACTGAATATCATTTAAGACCCTTCCTTGACTCAAAGTTAACATATTGGGCCCTAGGAGAAGTCCAAACAAAGCTTTTACTACATGAATTTTTCAAATTTCCATATACAAGAGATTGTTTATT
The DNA here is from genome assembly GCF_002263795.3 of Bos taurus. NCBI lineage: Eukaryota > Metazoa > Chordata > Mammalia > Artiodactyla > Bovidae > Bos > Bos taurus. The sequence goes on from NC_037331.1 coordinate 54,501,531, forward strand.
AAAAACACATAGAATCAGGTTATATATTCTGTTCTAATGCACACACATGTGTATATGTATATGTGTGTATATGTGAATGTTTGTATATTTTGTGTAATTAAATATTATAGGCAACTACATTATTCATTTTACTGGATTGTATAGTGTTCTACCATATGAATATATAAATATATATAATTAATAAATATTTATGTTGCTTCCATTTGTTATTGTTACAATATTGCTATAATGAATATCTTTTATACACACTTTTGTAAAGATGTATATGTGTGTGTTCTTTGAACACTGATGTGAGTATTGGGCTTCCCAGATGGCTCTAGTGCAAAGAACTTGACTGCCAATGCAGGAGACATAAGAAACACAGTTTTGATCTCTGGGTCTAGAAGATTCCCTGGAGGAAGGCACAGCAACTCACGCCAGTATTCTTGCCCAAAGAATCCGATGGATAGAGGAGCCTGGCAGGCTACAGTCCATGGGGTCATAAAGAGTTGGACACGACTGAAGCAACTTAGCAAGCACACATGTGAGTATTAGTGTTAAATAAATAAATGAATGTATTTGTTAAATAAATTTCTAGAGGAAGATCTAGTGAATTAATTAATATTGGTATTTGAAATTTTGATGTGAAGTGAAAGTTGGCTCAATCATGTCCGACTCTTTGCGATCTCATGGACTATACAATAGTAGCTGTTTCCTTCTCCAGGGGATCTTCCCAACCCAGGAATCGAACCCAGGTCTCCTGCATTGCAGGCAGATTTTTTACCAACTAAGCTATCAGGGAAGCCCAGTGATGAAAGTGAAAGTGGAAGTCGCTCAGTTGTGTCCAACTCTTTGCGACCCCATGGACTATACAGTCCATGGAGTTTTCCAGGCCAGAATACTGGAGTGGGTAGCTTTTTTTCTTCTCCAGCAGATCTTCCCAACCCAGGAATCAAATCAGGATCTCCTGCATTGCAGATGGCTTCTTCATCAACTGAACTATCATGGAAGCCCCAATTTACTGATTTTTGCTATATGGACTGGATTTCCAGCTTCATGATAACAAGTTTCCCTGCACATTTAGAGTTGTGTAAAGAGCCTCCTAGTGGACAGACACTAACGTGTACTGAGCAAAGATATCAGTGGAGAGTGCTCTGTGAATGTGGATGGCTAAGCCTGTTTTACTCTGATTAGGTGAAGCTGAAATGTACTATCAGATGACTTTGCAGCAAGAAGGGGCAAGCAGCCTGATCCATGTGACATGAAGCTGCTTAGTCATGTACGACTCTTCACCATCCCATGGACTGTAGCTTCCAGGCCTGAGTACCGGGGTGGGTTGCCATTTCCTTCTCCAGCGGATCATCCTGACCCAGAGATCGAGCCCAGTTTTCCCGCATTGCAGGCAGATGCTTTACCCTCTGAGCCACCAGGAAGAAATTTTGATATTTCGGGTTAAATTGTTTCCCATATAACCTTGATAGAAATTATAAAGTCCTAGGATAGAAATCATAGAGGAAACAAAGCCTCCTGCTTTGAAATATTTGTCATGGACACTGTATAACATGAAGAAAATATTTAAATATGCTTTATTGGAGTAGTAGTATATTGATCAAAAATCATAGTGAATAGAATAATTTTGGCTTAGTGGCTTGGGACATCAAAAAATTTTATTAGAATAGTTTCCTGTATGTCTATGTCTTAAGACAAAAGAGATGTTACTGTCATTGCAAGTATTTGATAGATGCTGATAAAATCTAAATGGTAATTTGAGGCATGACCATAACAATCATGAATAAAGATTTAGAAGCCAATTTTTAGCCTTATTCCCATTTATTGAACCTGTTTTTATTGTATTTGCTGTGACTGTATGTACTTATATGAAACTTATTATTAATTCTGTTTTTTTCCCCTATTTTCACGTAACTCTCTAAACATGCAGATAATGGCAGAAAATCAGCTTGACACAGATCTCTGTGCTTTTGCAGTGCAGCAGACTCATCAAGCTGACTGCTGAATTATCTCATGATAAGATAATTTTCCTTCAAGTCTTAATACCACAGAGGTCACGTGCTCTGATGATATTCACGAGGGAACTGTCACTTTCAGGCTCCTAAGATCAGTCACTCTCCTATCTATATTTGGCTTATGGATTCAGCAAAGTGTGATAGCAGTTATTAGCTGCTCTCAGAAAATCCTCTTGCAAGATAGATTTATTTCCTGATTAATGATGGAAATGATCCAGTATTAATTTCAGTTTTTGATATCAACAATTTTATGTTAACATCATTCTTTCTATGTTCACCTTTCAAATTACTATGATCATTCTAATGATTAAAAAGCTATTATTCGATTTAGATTCACTCTGTAATTATCAATCGTAGTATTTCTGACATTTCTTACTAAATTTGGGTTCATGAGGTTGTACTCCAACCAACAAAAGCTTTTTCTCTAGAAGCTTTTTTTTTAAAATATGCATATTCAGTTAAATTTAAAGCATAGAAAAACAGGGAAGTAGTATTAGTCATACATTCTATCCTGAGTATGGTTTTTTGATAGTTTGGTGAGTTTTTTTTTATTGATTTTTATTCTTGAAATTAGGATACCTTCCACAATCTTTTATTTGTAGTGATAGTTTTCTCAACATTTATCTTATAGGAACACCAAATCGCTTTTTCCATTATTCTATTTTTAAAGTTTTATTCTTAGATTGTTTGACCTTTATATTCTGTGTTATTCACTATGATTAATGAGAGAGCTTTTAATTGCAGCATAAGAAAACTACTCTCAACACCCCAAAGAATATAATAATTACCTTAATACTTCTCCCTTTGGGGCATATTCTTATGAAGTATATCAGTGAAGGCCACAAACAATTTAAAACCTAGAAAGTATTATACAAAACTTTTATATTCCCTTTTGTTTAATGAATTCTGTAAGTGTGAATGACAAATATTTGTGAATTTTTTTCAAGTACATACATATCTTCACCCACTGGATTTCATGTGGCTTATATCTATTGCCAGTGCTTTTTTTTTTTGAATACTACAGTATCTTCTCTAATAAAATATCTCTTATTTATTCGTTATTTTGTTAGGGTGGATTCAAATTAAATATATGTGCCTCTTTTATTCCAAAAATCTGAAGACTGCAGATAGTAAGATTACTTCTTATTGCTATCCATTGGTCATTTACACTTACCAGTATTTAAATGGGCTTCCCTGATAGCTCAGTTGGTAAAGAATCCACCTGCAATGCAGGAGAGCCTGGTTCAATTCCTGGTCAGGAAGATCTGCTGGAGAAGGGATAGGCTGCCCACTCTAGTATTCTTGGGCTTTTAATATTGAGTTATTTCTTTTGAATTTTATTCTGCTTTTAATGCATGAAGCATATTTTGAATTTTGAATTTTATTCTGCTTTTAATGCATGAAGCGTATCATCTACAGTGAATCTTCACTATGGAAACATCTGGGTAAACTTTAATAGTTACTCTTCTTTACATATTGGACAATCATTGAATTGAGATCTTGAAGGTTAATTGAGTTCCTTTGACACCAGTCTGAGTCCTGTGATTAGATGTCCTTAAAGAAGTGAGAAATGAGATCAAGAATTGCAATGGTGTTGAAATTTAGAAGCAGAAAATATATTTTGGAAAGTTTATTCCTAATGATATTCTGCACAGCAACAAATGAGTGTGACATTAACAGTTATTCTTTGTTTTACTCAATGGGATCAGATTCACTGGTTGGTAACCCCTGAAATTGTCTCTGAATATTACTACCATGAGAAATCATTTTTTTAAGATGAAAACTTGTCTTCATGACAGATCAAAATTTTATGTAAAAAAACTGTTATATTAAAGAGAAATTTCCATTCAAGAGACATAAAGCCCCAACTTACATTCTGCTTTCTTTGGATATACTTTTAATTTCTATATAGATTTAGAAAGAAAGTGAAAATAATAATTAAGATCACACTATAGAGGATAATTTAGGAAAAGTACTTATTTAGTAAAGATACAATTTAATAGTCAGAGTTCTCTTTAGAGTTGATTGATTTCTAAAGTTCAGATCCCGAAGACATTATCCATCCTCTTAGATTATACTCAGTTTATTGACCGAAAAGAATGGAATTTCAAATGATTGCAAAAGGTACATAAATTTTAATAGATAACAAGCTACTTAGTGTTAGAGGCAACTCTGGGAATCAGTTTCCAGGTTCTCAGTCAAGTATTCTATTGCAAAATGCTACTTAGACTCCTTCTAACCCATCCCTCTCAAAAATCATCTAAGCTTATTTAAAACAGTCCCCAGAATATTGCTTTAATTGTGTTTTTTAGCCATTATCATCTGTTAGAAAATAAATTAACATTAAATTCCTCATGATGCAACCTATGCTCCATTTGTTCTTTTTAAAAAGCTTTAGAAATACTGACAAGTAGCATAAACATGAAAAAGTGAAAGTGTTAGTCGTTCAGTCATGTCTGATTCTTTGCAACCCCATAAACTATAGCCCACCAGGCTGTTCATGGCATTCTCCAGGCAAGAATACTGGAATGGATAGCCATTCCCTTCTCCAAGGGTTCTTCCTGACCCAGGGATCGAACCTGGGTGCATTGCAGACAGATTCTTTACTATTTCAGCCACTAGGGAAGCCCAAGCATAAACATAAATATCTTCTTTGCTTCCTTTAATCTAAGTGATATTCTAGTTTATGATACTAAACTTGCTTCACATTGCTTTTACTTTGTAAGATCTTGAAATCAATACAGAAATGTTATTTAATGATTTTCAGTATAATTTATGTCACTCTTTACTTTTTCTGCCTTTGTAAAATATATGTAATATAGGTCATAACAGCCCTGTCTATAATTCTTTTTTTTTAATTTAATTTTATTTAACTTTACAATATTGTATTGGTTTTGCCATATATCAAAATGAATCTGCCACAGGTATACATGTGTTCCCCATCCTGAACCCTCCTCCCTCCTCCCTCCCCATACCATCCCTCTGGGTCGTCCCAGTGCACCAGCCCCAAGCATCCAGTATCGTGCATCGAACCTGGACTGGCGACTCGTTTCATACATGATATTATACATCTTTCAATGCCATTCTCCCAAATCATCCCACCCTCTCCCTCTCCCACAGAGTCCAAAAGATTGTTCTGTACATCAGTGTCTCTTTTGCTTTCTTGTATACAGGGTTATTGTTACCATCTTTCTAAATTCCATATATATGCGTTAGTATACTGTATTGGTGTTTTTCTTTCTGGCTTACTTCATTCTTATAATAGGCTCCAATTTCATCCACCTCATTAGAACTGATTCAAATGTATTCTTTTAAATGGCTGAGTAATACTCCATTGTGTATATGTACCATGGCTTTCTTATCCATTCATCTGCTGATGGACATCTAGGTTGCTTCCATGTCCTGGCTATTATAAACAGTGCTGCGATGAACACTGGGGTACACGTGTCTCTTTCCCTTCTGGTTTCCTCAGTGTGTATGCCCAGCAGTGGGATTGCTGGATCATAAGGCAGTTCTATTTCCAGTTTTTTAAGGAATCTCCACACTGTTCTCCATAGTGGCTGTACTAGTTTGCATTCCCACCAACAGTGTAAGAGGGTTCCCTTTTCTCCACACCCTCTCCAGCATTTATTGCTTGTAGACTTTTGGATCGCAGCCATTCTGACTGGCGTGAAATGGTACCTCATAGTGGTTTTGATTTGCATTTCTCTGATAATGAGTGATGTTGAGCATCTTTTCATGTGTTTGTTAGCCATCTGTATGTCTTCTTTGGAGAAATGTCTATTTTGTTCTTTGGCCCATTTTTTGATTGGGTCATTTATTTTTCTGGAATTGAGCTGTAGGAGTTGCTTGTATATTTTTGAGATTAGTCGTTTGTCTGTTGCTTGATTTGCTATTATTTTCTCCCATTCTGAAGGCTATCTTTTCACCTTGCTTATAGTTTCCTTTGTTGTGCAGAAGCTTCTAAGTTTAATTAGGTCCCATTTGTTTATTTTTTCTTTTATTTCCAATATTCTGGGAGGTGGGTCATACAGGATCCTGCTGTGATATATGTCGGAGAGTGTTTTGCCTATGTTCTCCTCTAGGAGTTTTATAGTTTCTGGTCTTACGTTTAGATCTTTAACAAATGATATGTTATATATAATGTTTTATTTAATCTCTATTCTCTGGTTGACAGATTTTCTTTTTAATTCTTCCATCTTCTATTGACAGCAATATGTCATAGATTTTTATCCATTTCAAATAAACCAGTTCTTCCCACCAAAATTTTCACTTTCTCCTGGCTTCATGCTTTTTTAAGAATGATATTTCTAGAAAATATTCCATCTACTTCATATATTCCTGGTACAAAACAGTAGGTTAGTAAATTGTTTTTGAGAGAAATAAGAAAAAGAGGAAGGGACTGTTATTTAGTGTTACTATATCAGACACCACTATGCTTTATTATCACCTTGTTACCAACTAGGCAGATTCCCAGGTAAAATAATTTGTACATGACAACAGTTAATAAGCAGCAGGTCCAAGATTTTAACTCCAGTCTTTCTGACTCTAAAGCTACTTTCTACTTCATCCATGTCTTTGTAGAAGTATATAATCTGCTAATCTTTTGCAGTGATTTCTTAATATTAAAATAAGTAAAAGAGATAGAGATGGTAGTACTTATGAATGGTGATTCTATTTCTACACCAAATCTTGAATATAAACTGATTCTATTTCTACACCAAATCTTGCATATAAACTATTTTTATCATAGATAGATAGTGAAGTCGTTCAGTCGTGTCCGACTCTTTGCGACCCCAGGAACAGTAGCCAACCAGGCTCCTCCTTCCATGGGATTTTCCATGCAAGAATACTGGAGTGGGTTGCCATTTCCTTCTCCAGGGCATCTTCCTGACCCAGGGATTGAACCCGGGTCTCCCGCACTGTAGGCAGACGCTTTACCGTCTGAGCCACCAGGGAAGTCATACCTCCCACTATTTTTCTATTTCAGGCATTTGTTACATCCCATTAGATTTCCATAATAACCGCTTCCTTTCTCTCTGGTTCACTTCTACACCTAAGTAAAGTTCTCAAAGCATATCTTTTATCTTGTCATTCTTCTGCTTTAAAGCATTTCAAGGTTTCTAATTATCTACAAGATAAACTTCAGTTTATGTTCTTAATCCATGTGGTCTCACTGTGCTTAATCACACACCTACACTGAACTATTTACATCTTTTGGTCTAATCATCACTTTTCCAAATTCATACTTAGAGTTTTCCTCTCACTCCACCTGGTATAATCCCTTGTTTTGCCATCATTTATAGAAATATTTCTCAGTTGAAAGTAAAATGCTGCCTATTCAATAAATAGTGCTCAGGATCCCACCTGAAAGTGGTCTCTCTTGCGTCTCTTTTCACAGCACTTTGTAGCTCTGTGATAGCTGAAGTTATTAAGGATGCTTAGACTCTGCAAGAAAAAGAATTTGACGTGACAACTTTTTTTCATATATTTGAAGGGCCCTCAGCAAAAGGAGTACATCAAGGCTGTATATTGTCACCCTGTTTATTTAACTTATATGCAGAGTACATCATGAGAAATGCTGGACTGGAAGAAACACAAGCTGGAATCAAGATTGCCGGAAGAAATATCAATAACCTCAGATATGCAGATGACACCACACTTATGGCAGAAAGTGAAGAGGAACTCAAAAGCCTCTTGATGAAAGTGAAGTGGAGAGTGAAAAAGTTGGCTTAAAGCTCAACATTCAGAAAACGAAGATCATGGCATCTGGTCCCACCACTTCATCGGAAATAGATGGGAAAACAGTGGAAACAGTGTCAGACTTTATTTTTCTGGGCTCCAAAATCACTACAGATGGTGACTGCAGCCATGAAATTAAAAGACACTTACTCCTTGGAAGGAAAGTTATGACCAACCTAGATAGCATATTCAAAATCAGAGACATTACTTTGCCAACAAAGGTTCATCTAGTCAAGGCTTTTTGCGACCCCAGGAACAGTAGCCAAGACTAGACAAGGTTTTTCCTGTGATCATGTATGGATGTGAGAGTTGGACTGTGAAGAAGGCTGAGCGCCAAAGAATTGATGCTTTGAACTGTGGTGTTGGAGAAGACTCTTGAGAGTCCCTTGGACTGCAAGGAGATCCAACCAGGCCATTCTGAAGGAGATCAGCCCTGGGATTTCTTTGGAAGGAATGTTGCTAAAGTTGAAACTCCAGTACTTTGGCCACCTCATGCAAAGAGTTGACTTATTGGAAAAGACTCTGATGCTGGGAGGGAATGGGGGCAGGAGGAGAAGGGGACGACAGAGGATGAGATGGCTGGATGGCATCACTGACTCAATGGACGCGAGTCTGAGTGAACTCCGGGAGTTGGTGATGGACAGGGAGGCCTGCCGTGCTGTGATTCATGGGCTCGCAAAGAGTCGGACATGGCTGAGTGACTGATCTCTCTCTCTCTCTCTCTCTCTCTCTCAGATAGAAGAAGGGTAGGCTCACTCATGGTGGTCCTTAAAGGAAGAACAAGGACCAGTGTGAATATATTATGATGGAATAAGTTGTAGCAACTTTAGTATCTGCTTCAAGAAATATTGAATTCTTTCTTCAAAGAAAGTATTTCAGTAAAATCTGGATGTTCCCTGATTGTGGATATTACAGGATTAATCACCATTATTTATCTTATAGTAGTTTGCATTCATGATATTTTCCTTACAAGACCTGAGCTCTTTGAGAAGAAGGACTTTTGTTTATAGCTGTGTCTCTCATCATGTTTATTGGTTTGGCTTTGTTACACCAAGAAAATATAAACACATGCCTTTAGTACCACATGGTATAAATATAAAATCATTTTATTAAGAGAAAAACCTTAAAGGAAATAAATAGCAAAGTGTACCATCATCTAAATTCTTATAGTCCCAAATAGAAGTGGGCTTAGTTTCCCTTGGGTCCAGGCACCATGCACAGTGCTCAGCTGAAGGGACATCAGGGGTAGGATACATCCTGTGTGTGTGCGTGTGTGCGTGCACGCGCACATGTGCACACTCAGTCATGTCCGACTCTTTGCAACCCCATGGATTGTAGTCCACTAGGCTCCTCTGTTCATGGGATATCCCAGACAAAAATACTGGAGGAGTTGCCATTTCCTACTCCAGGGGATCCTCCCAACCCAGGGATTGAAACTGCATCTCTTGCATTTCCTGAACTGGCAGGTGGATTCCTTAGCACTGCACCATCTCAAAAGCCCATAGGATGCATCTAGACAAGCTGTTTTCCTGCTGGCCTTGTTAGAAAGGAGGAGTTTCTGGATCTCAGACTCTAATATTAATCTATTTTTCTCTTGAGCTAAGACTTACTGAGCTAATTTCTCACTAAATTATCCAGATTGAGGAAATGAGTCACCCAGATCTGTTTCTTCTTATGCTTGCAATGCCTTTGCATAAAAACAATTACTCCATCTATAGGTCATTTCATCCCAAAACAATGAATTTCACCTTTTTCTCAAGCACACATGGAACCTTCTCCAGGATAGATCACATCCTGGGCCATAAAGCTAGCCTTGGTAAATTCAAAAAAATAGAAATCATTCCAAGCATTTTTTCTGACCACAATGCAGTAAGATTAGATCTCAATTACAGGAGAAAAACTATTAAAAATTCCAACATATGGAGGCTGAACAACACGCTGCTGAATAACCAACAAATCGCAGAAGAAATCAAAAAAGAAATCAAAATTTGCATAGAAACGAATGAAAATGAAAACACAACAACCCAAAACCTGTGGGACACGGTAAAAGCAGTCCTAAGGGGAAAGTTCATAGCAATACAGGCACACCTCAAGAAACAAGAAAAAAGTCAAATAAATAACCTAACTCTACACCTAAAGCAACTAGAAAAGGAAGAAATGAAGAACCCCAGGGTTAGTAGAAGGAAAGAAATCTTAAAAATTAGAGCAGAAATAAATGCAAAAGAAACAAAAGACACCATAGCAAAAATCAACAAAACCAAAAGCTGGTTCTTTGAAAGGATAAATAAAATTGACAAACCATTAGCCAGACTCATCAAGAAACAAAGGGAGAAAAATCAAATCAACAAAATTAGAAACGAAAATGGAGAGATCACAACAGACAACACAGAAATACAAAGGATCATAAGAGACTACTATCAACAATTATATGCCAATAAAATGGACAACGTGGAAGAAATGGACAAATTCTTAGAAAAGTACAACTTTCCAAAACTGGACCAGGAAGAAATAGAAAATCTTAACAGACCCATCACAAGCATGGAAATTGAAACTGTAATCAAAAATCTTCCAGCAAACAAAAGCCCCGGTCCAGACGGCTTCACAGCTGAATTCTACCAAAAATTTAGAGAAGAGCTAACACCTATCCTGCTCAAACTCTTCCAGAAAATTGCAGAGGAAGGTAAACTTCCAAACTCATTCTATGAGGCCACCATCACCCTAATACCAAAACCTGACAAAGATCCCACAAAAAAAGAAAACTACAGGCCAATATCACTGATGAACATAGATGCAAAAATCCTTAACAAAATTCTAGCAATCAGAACCCAACAACACATTAAAAAGATCATGCACCATGATCAAGTGGGCTTTATCCCAGGGATGCAAGGATTCTTCAATATCCGCAAATCAATCAATGTAATACACCACATTAACAAATTGAAAAATAAAAACCATATGATTATCTCAATAGATGCAGAGAAAGCCTTTGACAAAATTCAACATCCATTTATGATAAAAACTCTCCAGAAAGCAGGAATAGAAGGAACATACCTCAACATAATAAAAGCTATATATGACAAACCCACAGCAAACATTATCCTCAATGGTGAAAAATTGAAAGCATTTCCTCTAAAGTCAGGAACAAGACAAGGGTGCCCACTTTCACCATTACTATTCAACATAGTTTTGGAAGTTTTGGCCACAGCAATCAGAGCAGAAAAAGAAATAAAAGGAATCCAAATTGGAAAAGAAGAAGTAAAACTCTCACTATTTGCAGATGACATGATCCTCTACATAGAAAACCCTAAAGAGTCCACCAGAAAATTACTAGAAATAATCAATGACTACAGTAAAGTTGCAGGATATAAAATCAACACACAAAAATCCCTTGCATTCCTATACACTAATAATGAGAAAACAGAAAGAGAAATTAAGGAAACAATTCCATTCACCATTGCAACGGAAAGAATAAAATACTTAGGAATATATCTACCTAAAGAAACTAAAGACCTATATATAGAAAACTATAAAACACTGGTGAAAGAAATCAAAGAGGACACTAATAGATGGAGAAATATACCATGTTCATGGATTGGAAGAATCAATATAGTGAAAATGAGTATACTACCCAAAGCAATTTATAGATTCAACGCAATCCCTATCAAGCTACCAACAGTATTCTTCACAGAGCTAGAACAAATAATTTCACAATTTGTATGGAAATACAAAAAACCTCGAATAGCCAAAGCGATCTTGAGAAAGAAGAATGGAACTGGAGGAATCAACCTACCTGACTTCAGGCTCTACTACAAAGCCACAGTTATCAAGACAGTATGGTACTGGCACAAAGACAGAAATATTGATCAATGGAATAAAATAGAAAGCCCAGAGATAAATCCACGCACATATGGACACCTTATCTTCGACAAAGGAGGCAAGAATATACAATGGATTAAAGACAATCTCTTTAACAAGTGGTGCTGGGAAATCTGGTCAACCACTTGTAAAAGAATGAAACTGGACCACTTTCTAACACCATACACAAAAATAAACTCAAAATGGATTAAAGATCTAAACGTAAGACCAGAAACTATAAAACTCCTAGAGGAGAACATAGGCAAAACACTCTCCGACATACATCACAGCAGGATCCTCTATGACCCACCTCCCAGAATATTGGAAATAAAAGCAAAAATAAACAAATGGGACCTAATTAACCTTAAAAGCTTCTGCACATCAAAGGAAACTATTAGCAAGGTGAAAAGACAGCCTTCAGAATGGGAGAAAATAATAGCAAATGAAGCAACCGACAAACAACTAATCTCAAAAATATACAAGCAACTCCTCCAGCTCAACTCCAGAAAAATAAACGACCCAATCAAAAAATGGGCCAAAGGACTAAATAGACATTTCTCCAAAAAAGACATACAGATGGCTAACAAACACATGAAAAGATGCTCAACATCACTCATTATCAGAGAAATGCAAATCAAAACCACTATGAGGTACCATCTCACACCAGTCAGAATGGCTGCGATCCAAAAGTCTACAAATAATAAATGCTGGAGAGGGTGTGGAGAAAAGGGAACCCTCTTACACTGTTGGTGGGAATGCAAACTAGTACAGCCACTATGGAGAACAGTGTGGAGATTCCTTAAAAAACTGGAAATAGAACTGCCTTATGATCCAGCAACCCCACTGCTGGGCATACACACTGAGAAAACCAGAAGGGAAAGAGACACGTGTACCCCAATGTTCATCGCAGCACTGTTTATAATAGCCAAGACATGGAAGCAACCTAGATGTCCATCAGCAGATGAATGGATAAGAAAGCTGTCGTACATATACACAATGGAGTATTACTCAGCCATTAAAAAGAATACATTTGAATCAGTTCTAATGAGGTGGATGAAACTGGAGCCTATTATACAGAGTGAAGTAAGCCAGAAGGAAAAACATAAATACAGTATACTAACGCATATATATGGAATTTAGAAAGATGGTAACAATAACCCGGTGTACGAGACAGCAAAAGAGACACTGATGTATAGAACAGTCTTATGGACTCTGTGGGAGAGGGAGAGGGTGGGAAGATTTGGGAGAATGGCAATGAAACATGTAAAATATCATGTAGGAAACGAGTTGCCAGTCCAGGTTCGATGCATGATGCTGGATGCTTGGGGCTGGTGCACTGGGACAGCCCAGAGGGATGGTATGGGGAGGGAGGAGGGAGGAGGGTTCGGGATGGGGAACACATGTATACCTGTGGCGGATTCATTTTGATATTTGGCAAAACTAATACAATTATGTAAAGTTTAAAAATAAAATAAAATTAGAGAAAAAAAACAAACAAACAATTACTCCTTAAAAGCAGTACTAAAAGAGAAAGAAGGTAAATAGATCTCTAGCATGTTATATACTTACTTAGCACAGGAAAAGAGAGTAGGAAATGGAAATAAATCTTTGCACTTTTGTATCCAGTTAGAAATTAATAAATAATGTGTCCAGTAAGGAAGGTGTCAATTCATCAATTGGAAGAAGCAGAAACCAGCAACTCTGGCTGACTGTGGGAAAGTTTACGTACTGCAAGAAGGGCACTGAAGGAGGAGCTGGATGACTGGGGGCCTGGGCTTGTGAGGTATAGAAACCAAGGCAGGAGCAGAAGAATAGAAACAGGAGAGCTAGGAAAGCTCTGAGGGTAAGAACTGGTTGATACTGATAATGCTACCTCAGGGATGGAACTTGAAAACATGCTGCTAAGTGAACGAATCCATGCACAAAAAGCCGCACATTATATAATTTAATTTATATGAAATACCCATCATACTTAACTCCACAAAGGCATAAAGCAAATCAGTGGTTGCCTAGGCTAAGGAGAAGGGAGAATGGGCCATTAAGTGAGTGCTAAATAGGCTTAGGGTTTCCTTTTAGTAAGATGAATGTGTCTTGGAACAAGATTAAAGGTGACAGTTGTACAACATTGTGAATGTGCTAAATGCCAATGAGTTGTACACTTGAAAACACTCAATGATTAATTTTAGGTTGATCTTATAAAATTTTATCTCAGTTAACAGAAACAAACAGACTGGTTGGGACTACTCTGGGAGAAATGGAATTTCAATTGTTTCTTCTATTTTTGCTTCACTTACCCCAAATTACAACTTTTCATTTTGGCCAAATTTAGGCCACATGCCATCCTTCTTATTGAATACAGGTAATGAAAGAAAGTGGAGAAGGCAATGGCACCCCACTCCAGTACTCTTGCCTGGAAAATCCCATGATGGAGGAGCCTGGTATGCGGTAGTCCATGGGGTCGCTAAGAGTCAGACATGACTGAGCGACTTCACTTTCACTTTTCACTTTCATGCGTTGGAGAAGGAAATGACAACCCACTCCAGTGTTCTTGCCTGGAGAACCCCAGGGATGGGGGAGCCTGGTGGGCTGCTGTCTATGGGATCGCACAGAGTCGGACACAACTGAAGCGACTTAGCAGCAGCAATGAAAGAAAGAATCCTCCTCTAAAGCTTCTGAGCCAGAGTTATACCCTAAAATTTCATGGACCTGCAAGATTACAGAGACAATGGGGAATTTGTCATTTCCTCAAAGTAATAACATGCTGTTAGGAAGTGATGGTGGGTATGGGTCATACACAAACATGCCTAAAACATTCTTATTATTGGCAAAAAATCAGTAATCAGGGATAAAATAATTTTTGTAAGGAAAACTGGTAAAGATGTTTTTAAAAAGGAAATAAGTGTCCTTACACATATTTATTACTGCTTTAAGAATTTAGCCTTTTCTTAAAATATATATATAGCTACATTGTATGCAAACGATTGCTCGTAATACAGAAATAGCTAAGGTGGCACAGTGATAAAGAATCCACCTGCCAATGCAGGAGATACAAGGGACGCCGGTTTGATCTCTGGGTCAGAAAAATCCCCTGGAATAGGAAATGGCAACCCACTCCAGTGTTCTTGCCTGGAAAATTCCAAGGACTGATAAACCCGGCAAGCTACAGTCGATGGGGTGGCGAAGAGCTGGACATGATTGAGTGATTGAGCATGGACACATGCATTTCCTTTGAATAGTTCCTAGAATGCATATGTGCAGAATTCAGAGGATAAATAGAGCTGACAAACAGCCCCTTTGATGTCCACTGGGAGGTAATACATATTTTTCAAACATTGTGGGAAAAGAGAAATCACAATTAGTTCTCCTTTTTTCATTAATCATAGTTCTCATTCTCAAGAGTCATTGTGGGATTATATTTGGTTAAAACTTAGTAATTTAGATGAATCTCCTTGAGATGTTTCAATAGGTCTGAGGTAGGATTACTGAGGAAAAATACAGTAATAAACAGACACTTGATTTTTAGAACTCAAAGAGTATAAAGAATTCAGCTGCAGTCCCTGTCTGTTTCTACTCTTGTATCCAATCTGAGCAATGTGCAATGACGCTTTCTCTCTGTGGTGACTAAGAAAGTTGCACCAGATGAAGCCCTTAAATGTGTACAAAACTGAGTATAATCAGACCAACATAACTTTTATGTATCAAGAAAAAAAAGCTTGGTTAGTCAAGTGTCTTCTTTGTGACAGTATTTATTGCAACAGAAATTTACCTGAAACACAGACAACTGGTATTGTACCCTTTATAAACTATAATAATATATCAGACAAGTATTCATCCAAATAGGGACTTTACAATACAATTCTATCTGACACACAGGTTGGAAAATGCAGACTTGGATATAGTTACAACAAGAGCAGAAAGACCACTGGATGTGGATTCCAAAGACCTGGGTTTGAGAGCTGAATGCTACAATCTTTGCAAACTAGGGCAGGTCACCTGAATTCTCTGCAACTTAGACTTCTGCCTCACAGTGATGTTGTACAGAATATTATATGTACAACATATCATTTGTTATGATATACTTTGTTTGTTTTTTTATGGAATTTTCCTCAAGACACAACTCTATTTTCTCAAAACACTGCTCATGATTTTCACATTGTTCAAGGTAAAATGAGGAAATACAGAAGTCAGTTAGTGCTACAAGTTACGCGTTCTAACAACAACTTTATTCTGCAAATACTGTCCTTCCACTGGCAAAATCACACATTTGCTTCTGTCGTGGGGACGTTCATCCAAGAACTAGTCAGTTTTGACTGTGGCTGCTCCTTATTGCCGACCCTCATCTCTTACTATCTCCTAAACTTAATGCTTCACTTACAATAAGGCTATTTAACACTGGTTCTTAGTTCTAGCCTACTTATCTTCAGTAACACAATTCCTGACAATAAAAGGAAAAAGAAAGCTAGCATGCAATCTGGTAGGTTGCAAGGTACAACACTAGGTCAACGGGTTTGGAACTTGTAATAGTAAATACCAGATGGACAGGGGTTGACCTTCACTTATTCTATGTCAGTCGGGGAAATGAGTTGGGGATTGACAGGTGAGTGGTATAGAGAGGGCGAGAATAGTAAAGGAGATGAGAGACTGGGTCAAACTTGAGGAAGGGAAGGATAAACAGAAGTTGTATCCAAGCACAACAGGATATACTTAGATTCTATTTTAGATTATGTCAGATAACACTTTTACCCCTGTAGCTACTGGAAACTGACATTTAATTAGAGAATGACAAGCAAGAAATAGCCAGGTGACATGGAACCACTTAAGAATAAAGCCATCATTATTTCTCTTGCAGTTTGTACTTGCAAAAGTTTTGCATCTTCCTTTACTAAACTTTCACAATATTACTGTGATAAAGATGGTCAAAAACTAACTATTCATTCTCCACTGTGGACTAAACAAAAGGAAATTTGCTTAAATTGTAGTCAAGTAAAATCATCTTGGCTAAAAAGTCCATATCTGTGCTAGAATATATTTTTAAATGAATTTCCCATTTAGTAAACAGTTATTGAATTTACCAGGCTTCTCTCATTGTAGAGAATCTTGCTGCAATGCAGGAGACCCAAGTTCAATCCTTGGGTCAGGAAGAAATTCTGGAGAAGGGAATGGCTACTCACTCCAGTGTTCTTGCCTGTAAAATCCCACAAACAGAGAAGCCTGGTGGGCTATAGTACATGGGATCGCAAACTGCAGTCCTGCACAACTGAGACTAACTTTCACTTTTCATGGAATTTAGTAATTTTTACTTTTTGCAACACATAAGTTTTAAGCCAGGATGATTGCATTGGAAGACCCAAAGTTGAACATAGACACAGGAGGCACAGGTAGCTTTCTACACTGTATGATTAACAATCACTTGCCCTTAACTTTTTTCCCAAAAGACTATCACATTTCCTGAATTTTTCACATTATTGACTTTTGGGGATGAGCCACTGAGGACTCTACAGTGGAAAATTGTGTCTGGAATACACTGCACTTAATTCTAGTCATCTGCACTTAGACCTTATTTTTTAAAGAACAAATTCCAAGAGATTGGAACACAGGTGTAGGGAAGTGAATCCAGAATCACTTAAGTCACGAAAGTCACAAAATTCCCTAGTGGTGGCTTGTGTGCATGAAAATACCTAGAGAAGGTAGTCAGCCATTTGAGAGTACAAAGAACATGTCCAGCAGTTAAATTATCTACTCAGCAAATATGTACTGAGCCCATATAATAATGTGGAAGACATTGTCCTTGGTGCTGGGGCTAGGGTAGTTAATAAAACGAATAAAAATCTTCGTCCTCATGGACTTTGAATTCTAATCAGAAAGGCAATCAAAAATGGTAAATGAACCAAATATATAGAGTGTTAATTATTGACATGGGTTAAGGTGAAAAGGAAAAGCCAAGAAAGGGGCCAAGAGGTCTGCATGTGTGTATGCACATGTGGGTGTGTGCATGCTTCCCAGAAAGGAACTTAAATTTTAGAGAAGGTTGTTTTATGGTGAAGGTTAAAGGAAGCCAAGGAATGAGCCACCAGATATCTGGGGGGAAGATGCTTCAAGTAGAGGAAATAGCAAAAGGCACTGGATAATCTTATAAGTATAAAAAGCAACGAATTCCAGAAGGAATGATGAAACACTGCAATCCCTTCCTTAATAATTTGGTATAATGCCAGTCTTCCCTTTCTTCTCTTCACCTGGGGGCACATCACCTGATGAGTCAAGTGATGATGGCCTTGACCCATCACTCCCTTTGCCAGTGGGGCCACTGGTTCTTTGTGAAAAGCACTATTATCCATAGGCACTCTTGTGTACATTTCATCTCTTTTCAACCCACATTTTCATCTCCCTCTATTCATCACTTGACTATTGATTTCTCCATCTCTGGAACTTGATTCCTCTGTCAAATTTTGTGACTTTACTACTCTGTTATCAACTTCACAATGTTCAGGTTTCTTAATTTTCTGTCACAATCTTTCTTTGCCAGCCTTTGATCATCCCCATCACCCTTGCCTTAGATTAGGTCTTTAACTATGATCTACGTACGGCAACACACTTGCCTGAATAAATTCTACTGCCATCGTCTCTCAACAGTGATCCCATCACCTCGTCCCATGTACCACCACTGTGGGCTTTGGACACACAGCCAGTTGCTGCCTGACTATGGAGTTGACAGGCTCAGGACACTGGAATTGCTTCTTGTTGTCATTTGCTGCTCCTCTGACACTTGGCTCTCCGGAGGCTGATCAATGTGCAGTTCTAGTGCAAATACCACTACCAGCTGCCACAGAACTCTGCCCCGCTTCTTAAAGTGAAGGAAATCCCATTTCCTTCCAGGAGGTTTGTAGCTTTTTAGTCTCAGCTTTGTCAGCATTTCCAGTATGCCAGCTGATGTTGGGAATGCTGAGTTAGGCTGGTTCTAGAATATGATGGGCTTCTCCAGTGGCTCAATGGTAAAGAATCTACCTGTAATGCAGAAGATGTGGGTTTGATCCCTGGGTCAGGAAGATCCCCTGGAAGAGGGCATGGCAACCCACTCCAGTTTCCTGGAGAATGCCATGGACTGAGGAGCCTGGAGTTAGACATGACTGAAGTGACTGAGCACACGCATACACTAGAATATGATACCTATCTGGGTACCATTCCCCAAAGGAAGGCAATATTTCCTTTTGAAATTTTCAAATAATTTCTCCTTAGGTAATGAGCTGTTTGCCTGCTTTATCAAGGGAAGCTACCCACAGGTACTCCATGGTGACTTGTCCTCTAAGGGAGGATCTAGATAGGAGGAATTGTTCAAGGATACAAAAATCACTCTCTGGCAAGAAAGAATTAGCTGAATAAAACACCCTTCAGCTAAGAAAATATGAGAAACGTCCTCCTAACCAACCCTTCTCCCAACATATTGATTTCATCTCTCCTGTATTGAGCCTCACAGTAGTAAAAAGAATTGCCCTACGTTTTTATGGAATTAACAATGTAGTTGAGAAGACTAAGATCAACTTACCTTAAGAGGAAGAACACTTTCTTTAGAGTCTCTTCACCCAGAGTTCTCAATTATTTGTTGAGGCTATTGCTGCATAGCGTAGAAAAGAGAAGATAATGTATTAAGTTTCAGATTTGTAAAATGTATAAAAGGCCATTTAAGTTGAGACATCTAAATAAATAATAAAGTAAATAAGGCATAGGTGGGCTTTTTGACATGAAAAGGGCACTAGGGTATCATCAAAATAGTGATGAGAGGGCAAAAAAGAAGAGTAGACTATTATCCTAAAGGAAGTTGATGCTGTTGTTTAGTCTCCCAGTTGTGTCCAACTCTTTGCGACCCCAAGGACTGCAGCATGCCTGGCATCCCCATCCCTCACCATCTCCAGAAGTTTGCCCAAATGTTCATTGCATCAGTGATGCCATCCAGTCATCTCATCCTTTGACGCCCTCTTCTCCTTTTGCCCCCAATCTTTCCCAGCATCAGGGACTTTTCAAATGAGTTGTCTGTTCGCATCAGATGACCAAAATACTGAAGCTTCAGCTTCAGCATCAGTCCTTCCAGTGAATATTCAGGGTTGATCTCCCTTAAGATTGACTGGTTTGATCTCCTTGCCATCCAAGGGGCTTTCCGGAGTCTTCTCCAGCACCACAGTTTGAAGTCATCAATTCTTTGGCATTCTGCCTTCTTTACGGTCCAGTTCTCACAACCGTATGGGACCACTGGGAAGACGATAGCCTTGGCTCTACAGACCTCTGTCGACAGAGTAATGTCTCTGCTTTTCAACACCCTGTCTAGGTTTGTCATTGCTTTCCTGCCAAGAAGCAATCGTTTTCTGATTTCATGGCTGTAGTCACTATTCCCAGTGATTTTGGAGCCAAAGAAGAGGAAATCTGTCACTACTTCCACCTTTGCCCCTTCTATTTGCCATGCAGTAATGGGGTCAGATGCTATGATCTTAAGTTGTTTTCTTTCTTTCTTTTTTTTAATATATAGTTTTAAGCTGACCCTTTCACTCTCCTCCTTCACTCTCATCAAGAGGCTCTGTTGTTTCTCTTCACTTTCTGCCATGAGAGTTGTATCCTCCACATATCTGAGGTTGTTGATGTTTTTCCCACCTATCTTGATTCTGGCTTATCTTGACCCTTCATGGATCACTGCCTTGTCATGGCAAAGGGGCTTGTGTAACTCAATGAAGCTATGACCCATGCCATGCCGTTTAGGGCCACCCAAGACAGATGTGTCATAGTAGAGAGTTCTGACAAAACGTGATCCACTGGAGGAGGCAAACCACCCCAGTATACTTGCTGTGAGAACCTCATGAACTATCTTAAGGAAGTTGCTGCTGCTGCTAAGTCACTTCAGTCGTGTCCGACTCTGTGCGACCCCATAGAGAGCAGCCCACCAGGCTCCTCCGTCCCTGGGATTCTCCAGGCAAGAACACTGGAGTGGGTTGCCATTTCCTTCTCCAATGCATGAAAGTGAAAAGTGAAAGTGAAGTCACTCAGTCATGTGCAACTCTTCGTGACCCCATGGACTGCAGCCTACCAGGCTCCTCCACCCATGGAATTTTCTAGGCAAGAGTACTGGAGTGGGGTGCCATTGCCTTCTCCATATTAAGGAAATTAGGTATCATTAAAGATTATGCTGCTTGAGATTTCAACCAGGTCGGTTCAGTTCAGCCGCTCAGTCATGTCTGACTCTTTGCAACTCCATAGACGGCAGCACGCCAGGCCTCCCTGTCCATTACCAACTCCCGGAGTTTACTCAAACTCATGTCCATTGATTCAGTGATGACATCCAACCACCTCATCCTCTGTTATCCCCTTCTCCTGCCTTCAATCTTTCCCAGCATCATGGTCTTTTCAAATGAGTCAGTTCTTCGCATGAGGTGGCCAAAGTTTTGGAGTTTCTGCCTCAGCATTCAGTCCTTCCAATGAATATTCAGGACTGATTTCCTTTAGGATGGACTGGTTGGATCTCCTTGCAGTCCAGGGGACTCTCGAGAGTCTTCTCTAACACCACAGCTTTCTTTATAGTCCAACTCTCACATCCATACATGACTACTAGAAAAACCACAGCCTTGACTAGATGGACCTTTGATGGCAAAGTAATATCCTTGCTTTTTAATATGCTGTCTAGGTTGGTTATAACTTTTCTTCCAAGAAATAAGCATCTTTTAATTTCATGGCTGCAGTCACCATCTGCAGTGATTTTGGAGCCCCCAAAATGTAAAGTCTCTCACTGTTTGCACTGTTTCCCCATCTATTTGCCATGAAGTGATGGGACCGAATGCCATGATCTCATTTTTCTTAATGCTGAATTTAAACTAACCTTTTCACTCTCTTCTTTCACTTTCATCAAGAGGCTCATTAGTTCTTCTTTACTTTCTGCCATAAGGGTGGTGTTATCTGCATATCTGAGGTTATTGATATTTCTCCCGCAATCTTGATTCCAGCTTGTGCTTCATCCAGCCCAGCATTTCTCATGATATATCCTGCATATAAGTTAAATAAGCAGGGTGACAATATACAGCCTTGACCTACTCCTTTCCTTATTTGGAACCAGTCTGTTTTTCCATGTCCAATTCTAACTGTTGCTTCCTGACCTGGATACAGAATTCTCAAGAGGCAGGTCAGGTGGTTTGATATTCCCATCACTTTAAGAATTTTTCAGAGTTTGCTGTGGTCCACACAGCCAAAGGCTTTGGCATAATCAACAAAGCAGAAGTAGGTGTTTTTCTGGAACTCTCTTGCTTTTTCAGTGATCCAACAGAGTTGGCAAATTGATCTCTGGTTCCTTTCCCTTTTCTAAATCCAGCTTGAACATCTGGAAGTTCATGGTTCATATACTGTTGAAGCCAGGCTTGGAGAATTTTGAGCATTACTTTACTAGCATGTGAGATGAGTGCAATTATGCAGTAGTTTGAGCATTCTTTGGCATTGCCTTTCTTTGGGATTGGAATGAAAACGGACCTTTTCAAGTCCTGTAGCTACTGCTGAGTTTCCCAAATTTGCTGGCATACTGACTGCAACACTTTCACAGCATCATCTTTTAGGATTTGAAATAGGTCAACTGGAATTCCATCACCTACACTAGCTTTGTTCATAGTGATGCTTCCTAAGACCCACTTGACTTCTCATTCCAGGATGTCTGGCTCTAGGTTGCTGATCACACCATCATGATTATCTGGGTCATGAAGATATTCTTTGTATAGTTCTTCTGTGTATTCTTGCCACTTCTTCTTAATATCTTCTGCTTTTGTTAAGTCCATACTATTTCTGTCTTTTATTGTGCCCATCTTTGCATGAAATATTCCCTTGGTATCTCTAATTTTCTTGAAGAGATCTCTAGTCTTTCCCACTCTATTGTTTTCTACTATTTCTTTGCACTAACCACTGAGGAAGGCTTTCTTATCTCTCCTTGCTAGTTTCGTTTTTGGAACTCTGCATTCAGATCTTTCCTTTTCTCCTTTGCCTTTCACTTCTCTTCTACTCACAACTATTTGTAAAGCCTCCTCAGACGATCATTTTGCCTTTTTGCATTTCTTTATCTTGGGCATAGTCTTGATCACTGCCTCCTGTACAATGTCATGAACCTCCTCCATCCATAGTTCTTCAGGCACTCTGTCTATCAGATCTAATCTGATAGGTTTCAATAAGTAATGATTGTAATAAGTAATAATGATTCAATAAGTAATGATCTGAGAGGTTTCAATAAGTAATGATAAAACCCGTTGTTTATTCTCTATCAATGGAGTTATCTCATTTTAACTTCTCAAAAACCTTATGGGGTAGATATTATAATCCCTTGTTTTTTTTTTTTTTTTTTTTTTTACAGATGACATTCAGACCACATAGCTTACTTTCCAAGATCATACCCAAGAATCTGGACTTCAGAGCTGCACTGAAAAAGACTAATGACTTGATGGCTTCTGAGATTTTATATACTGCTACATATTGTGAATTGCTTTGACTTTATGCTTGTGTGTAGGTATGTACATATATATAGATGGATAGGTGTTTGGTTTTGCCTCTGATCCTTAAACTAATCTTGTCTCTAATCAGAGGAAATGTATAAGATCCTGGACTCATAACCCAGAGCCTTAACCTTCTCTTCTATCTTTGACTCATTCAGGTCTTATACCTAATATTAAAGACTGAGTTCTCATCTTGTAATCCTCATCCAGGACTTCTTGTCCCTTTTTATTTCCATCTTGATTATGTGGGCAGTATTCCAGGTCTGCCTTTTGCATACTCTTCTGCTATGAAATTAAAGTACTCAAGTGTATGAACTCGAATCTTTAACGTGTGAATCTTCCAAGTATTCAAGTTTACACAAAGCTCAGTTTGATGAAGCCCTCTCTCATGTGAGAAAATAAATCTAAGAAACTTTTCTGATGGTAACATACCAGCTTTGGTGATTGATTGCATCAGCAGGGAGAAAGTATTATCTGCATTATTACTCTCACTTTCTCTCTAGCTAGATAGATGGGATATTGAACATGAGCCTGCCCCACATTTCTGGCCTGAATTGTTGGATGAATGTTGATGCCTCCATTTGAGATACAGAGGAATTAATAATAGAAGATGGGGCCAAGAAAAGGATTAAGAATGAAGCCAGTCTGCTGACTAGCTGGCTGGTGGTGCCATCAACTAAAATAGAAAATCCAAGAGAGAAGAATGGGGAGACTATAGTAAATTATGAATGTAATTTTGGACATAATAAGTTTAATATGCCTTTGAGAATGAAGATAAATATATAACTCTTGACTTTAGAAGAGGGTTAATGTTAGAAAAATATGGAAGTTATCTGTATATAATTTTATGTATCTATAGTGGCTGTATCACTGAATTGCTTGAAAGAGGAGAGAACATATTAATTCCCAATAATATTTAAAACTATATCTTATATGAAAATATGGTTGGTCCTCTGTATCTACAGAGATTGAAGAAATAGTTGATACATAGGGCCAAATATCCCTAGAGAAGGAAATGGCAACCCACTCCAGTACTCTTGCCTGGAAAATCCCATGGATGGAGGAGCCTGGTAGGCTACAGTCCACGGGATTGCAAGGAGTTGGACATGACTGAAAGACTTCACTTTAGGGCCAACTATGGTATGCCACTTTATATATGAAACTCCAACATTTTCTGATTTTTTATATCCCCTTGTGAATATTGAGGGATAACTGTAATGGTAATATAGTAAGGGATAACTGTAATGCGAGGATTTGTGCTTTCTTACACTTATGTAAAAGCCAAATAAAATTTTATATTGATATTTTTATTGACTATAACTTACAGCCTAAATAAAAGCAGTGTACTTGCTTTGCAAATGTAACATCAACACAAGACCCTTGGCTTGACCAGATTTTTGCCCTAAAGTTCCACTCATGTAAAATTTTGAATCCATCTTTGTTTGTGTAACATATAAGTTTTTGGGATTCACTTTTATTAAGATATTCAAGACTTTGCTGGCTATACATTCAGTATGTTTTAAGAGGAGTTCTACTTTTATTTACTCTTGAATAGTATATGATATAATTCATGAGGACAGTAAGTAATTTCTCACTAAAATTAGAAAGTGAATAGGAATAGAAGTATAGCATTATATGTTTCTGAAACCCAATCTTGTGCTTACTATTTATAATAATAGTTGAATTTATAGAATATCATCAATTTAAAAACACTTTTGGATAAAAATTTCAAATTTTATTAGTTGATTACTCAAAGACAATGTTTGTATTTAATCATAACACTACATTACTCTATAAGCTAATTTTTCTACTTGTCTCATTTCCATTTATATCGTATTACTTTGTATTAAATTAAAATAAATTTACATTAAACTTAGCATTAGGGTTGAGAGAAAGAATTTTTATTCAACAAGTAGAGAGTGATTTTTAAATTTACATATATTTTCAGAATTATATTTTGTGAACTTTTCTTACAATATTATGAAATTAAAATAATGATTATGAACTTACAAACTTAAAAGCACCTATTGGACAGACGATTAAAAGTCTCAGAAATTATTGTAAACACTATTTTGATAATAAACATTTTGTGCCAAAATATATCCTGAAGAAAGTGAAAGTGAAAGTATTAGTCACTCAGTTGTGTCCAGTTCTTTGTGACCCTATGGACTGTAGCCTGCCAAGCTCCTCTGTTCAATTCTCCAGGCAAGAATACTGGAGTGAGTTGTCATTCCCTTCTCCAAAATACAGCCTATTCTGTCTATATTCTTTCAATAAGCTTTCTTATACTTGGTCATAATCTTTTATCAACTTTCTTATGAAAGGCAAGCATGGTGCTATCTGCGACTGTGAACTATTAGATAGATGAGATGTCAATAAAAGAATTAGTCCTGATTTTCTAACTTTCTGACTTTAAATCATTTAGAAAATTATTTTTTAACATTATTCAGTGATTGAAAACTCATTTCCTTCTCAAATGTGTGTTCTGCACTGCAAGTAAACATTTTTAATAATATGCTTGTATGTTGCTTAATAGTAGGAAGTGTGTCTTTTCCATTTTTGGTAACACCAGGCTTCCCAGACGGCACTGTGGTAAAGCATCTGCCTGCCAAAGCAGGTGACAAAAGAGACATGGGTTCAATCCTTGGGTTAAGAAGATCGCCTGGAGGAGGAAATGGCAACCCACTCCAGTATTCTTGCCTGGAAGATCCCATGAACAGGGGAGCCTGGCGGGCTACAGTCCATGGGGTCACAAAAAGTCAGACATGACTGAGTGACTGAGTGCACAGTATGCGGCACAATCCTTAACACGTAGTAGGTGCTTTATGTCTGTCAACTAATGGAAGAGGCTTTTTTTTTTTTTCACATTTATTGAGTAGCATCCATAATTCTCTGGTGATATAAAAATGTTCTCAGTTTAGATAGGAACCAGGGCTATGCATTTTAAACTGAGCCACTCTTAAAAATATTTTAACAAATATTCCTTTCTTCCTTCTAGGTTAAGTCAAAAGTTATCTATTCTGAAAAATAATTTTAAACTGAAATCAATCATTCATATCTAACTACTCAGCGAGAGTATAATATGGCCTATATGTTGAACATCATTTATGTAACTTACAGCCTTCCTGAGCTGTATTCCATTAAAGAGATCCTCCTGCTTTGATTTGGTTAAGGGTTCTTCTAAAAAGAATGAAAAGAAAAAGTCTGCGATAATAATTAGTATTCAAGAGTAGACTCTGATGCAAGGCCATAGTCTGCATTTCAGTGATTGAGAACTGAACTTTCTAAATTTTATTATCTATTATTAGAATAGACTTAGGGACTTAGTCCATAGATTTTTACATAAGCATTCCAGACATAAAGAGGATGAGAAAAAAGCCTGTCCCTTTCTAGTCCTGAGGAAATATGTGAAGGAAAGAGAGATGTGGGAGAATATGATAAACAGATATAGCCTTTCTGAGTAAAGCTACCAGTGGGAGCAGAGTGAAGCCTTGAATGAGGCCATCACCATTTGGGACTCTGGGTGGAGGCACCCTCATAGTTTTCGTTTCTTTGTATCATCTTAGCAAGGTCTCAGCTATAAGAGAGTTATTTTAAAGATACAACCTGAAATTTTATTTTTTTCAGTTCACTCTTGCTCTTTCCTGTACATTATAGGCCCCCGAGTAGCTAAGCATCTGACTGACAGTGTGTCAAGACTCGGCAGCATGGTGGATTTCTGTGCGTGAATCACCTAGGCTTGTATGGAATGGGGCAGTCAGCTTACTGTTTATAGCAGCAAGATGAGCAAAAGTGAGGCTGAACCCACTAGGGGAGAAATCTACACATCACAGAGGCCAAAAAGAATGGTTCACGGTTTTCTTATTCACCTCGCAGCACTGGAGGACCACAGAGCATCCAGAAACCAGGCCAAAGGAACACAACCAGAAGGCTGGCAGAGCCAGACTACTTCACCAAAGGAGCCTCCCACCCCGGTCACCCTGACCCCTACCCAGACGCCCTCCCTGTTGGAAAGGAAACTGGGAGCCAGAACAAGAGTAAGAAATCGGAGAGACATGATAGTTTCCTGCACTTTCTGAATATTACCCAATATATTATTTCAATTGTCCTACTGGATTAAGTTTTAGTTAATGCTTCTCTGAATAAACCAGAGGAGGGACCTCTTAAAGAAGACCAGATCAGCTACATAAAAAGTAAAGAAATTGTATGCTGTCTAGGAATTAAATTTTGTAACCCAGCTTCATATTTCTATTAGAAAAAAAATGAAATTTATTCTCCCCAAATATTTAATTGTACATCTATTCCTTTAATATCTTTTATAGCAAATTATATTTATATATATATTTTATATATATATATATATCTGTCTTTGTACTAGTCTTCAAGGCTGCTCTACAGAGTACCACAAACTGGGTGGCTTCAGGAACAGAAATTTACTTTTGCATAGTTCTAGAGCTTAGAAGTCCAAGATCAAGGTGTTAGTGGAATTGGTTTCTGGTGAGACGTCTGTCTTTGGTTAATTCTCAGTGTATTTTCAAATGAACTTTTCTTGGTGTATGAGCTCTTCCGGTGTCTCTTCCTCTACTTATAAGGACACTAGTCATTTTGGGTGAGGGCCCCACCATTTTGACCTCATTTAACCAACCTAGATAGTATATTCAAAAGCAGAGACATTACTTTGCCGACAAAGGTTCGTCTAGTCAAGGCTATGGTTTTTCCTGTGGTCATGTATGGATGTGAGAGTTGGACTGTGAAGAAGGCTGAGCGCCGAAGAATTGATGCTTTTGAACTGTGGTGTTGGAGAAGACTCTTGAGAGTCCCTTGGACTGCAAGGTGATCCAACCAGTCCATTCTGAAGGAGATCAGCCCTGGAATTTCTTTGGAAGGACTGATGCTAAAGCTGAAACTCCAGTACTTTGGCCACCTCATGCGAACAGTTGACTCATTGGAAAAGACTCTGATGCTAGGAGGGATTGAGGGCAGGAGGAGAAGGGGATGACAGAGGATGAGATGGCTGGATGGCATCACTGACTCGATGGACGTGAGTCTGAGTGAACTCCGGGAGTTGGTGATGGACAGGGAGGCCTGGCGTGCTGCGATTCATGGGGTCACAAAAAGTTGGACATGACTGAGAGACTGATCTGATCTTATCTGAACCTTAATTATGGAGAAGGCAATGGCACCCCACTCCAGTACTCTTGCCTGGAGAATCCCATGGATGGAGGAGCCTGGTAGGCTACAGTCCACGGGGTCGCTAAGAGTCGGACAGGACTGAGCGACTTCACTTTCACTTTTCACTTTCATGCATTGAAGAAGAAAATGGCAACCCACTCCAGTGTTCTTGCCTGGAGAATCCCAGGGACGGCAGAGCCTGGTGGGCTGCTGTCTCTGGGGTTGCACAGAGTTGGACACGACTGAAGTGACTTAGCAGCAGCAGCAGCAGCAGCAACCTTAATTAGCTCCCTAAAGATCATATCTCCAAAGCCAGGCAATCAATGAGGTTGCAAAGAGTCAAAAACGACTTGGTGACTGAACAACAACATTGGAGATATGGACTTTAAGAAGAAGGAAATAGCAACCCAGTCTAGTACTCTTGCCTGGAAAATCCCATAGACAGAGGAGCCTGGTAGGCTGCAGTCCATGGGGTCAGTTCGCAAAGAGTCAAACTGGACTGAGCAACTTCACTTAAAACCATTACAATATTGTAAAGTAATTAGCCTCCAATAAAATACATAAATTTATATTAAAAAAAAATTAAATGAGGTCATCAGGGTGGGTCTCTCATCTAAATACAATCACACTGAACAATAGGGCTTCTACATAGGCATTTGGGAGTGGGCAGGGGGAACACATTTTCCCTGGTGGCTCAGACGGTAAAGAATCTGCCTGCAATATAGGATACCTGAGTTCTATCCCTGGGTCAGGAAGATTTATCTCCGAGAGAAGAGAATGGCAATCCACTCCAGTTATTCTTGCCTGGGAAATCCTGTGGACAGAGAAGTCTGGTGAGCTACAGTTCACAGGGTCACAAAGAGTCAGACATGACTGAGTTGACTTAGCATGCACTCCTGGGAGGAACACATCAAGTCTATTAATATATTAACTGAAGACAGGAAACTTATCATTATATCCCTAATCCCTAGCATGGTGACGGACACATTTTAAGACATAGATATAAAGAACAGACTTTTGGACTCTGTGGGAGAAGGCGAGGGTGGGATGATTTGAGAGAATAGCATTGAAACATGTATATTACCATATGTGAAACAGATCACCAGTCCAAGTTCAATGCATGAAACGGGGCACTCAAAGCCAGCGCACTGGGACAACCCTGAGGGATGGGATAGGAGGAAGGTGGGAGGGGGGTTCAGGATGATCCTGATCAGGATCAGGATCATGTACATGATCAGGGTGACACATGTACACCATGGCTGATTCATGTCAATGTATGCAAAAACCACTACAATATTGTAAAGTAATTAGCCTCCAATTAAAATAAATAAATAAAATTTTAAAAAGTACTTAATGAATGAAAAATAAACACAAAAGAAAGTAATACATACAAAATGCAGTATAATGTGGTGATTAAGGACACAGACTTTTGAGACTTTTCTTCCAGTTATATCTTTTATTCAAACCTAGTTTTTAAATCTGTAAAATAGGCATAATAATAATAATGCCTCTCTTGAATTGTTACAATATTAAATGAGCATGTCTGGTAAGTTATAAGTGCTCAGTAAATGTTAGCTATGACTGTTATCATTCGTGCTTCATTTGATCAGCCTATTTTTCATTTGCATGTCAGCCAAAACTGACTTCATTCTTGTCTGAGAAGCAGGATCAGAGCACCCTAGGTTGTAATCAAGAGCTGCAGGCATAGGAGTAGAGGGAGCATGTCATGGAGCCATCATTCTGGGCAGTCGTTCTCCAGGGATGGTTGCTGTCTGCTTGGGGGCAATATCTTGGCTCTTGTGGTGGCTAATATTCTTAGTGTTTTCAGGCAAAGTTAGGCTAAATTAATTTTAGAACTGACCCACTTACATATTTTTAAACTTTAGACTACAGCAGCTGAACAGCTAAGTTGGACAATTTACAAACTGTATTATGGCTTATATGGAGCAGGCCATTCTCAAAATAGGACCAAGAGGCTCGGAAGTCCAAGTGAGTGGTTCTTGACAGATTCAAGATATCAATTAAATCCTTAACCCTTAGTTGTCTGCTGGAAAGCTAACATTTTAGAAGGGGAAGAAAAGAAAACATGCTATAGGCTGTTTGAGGAATAAAAAACAAAAACAAATCAAATATAGATGTCGTAGTGAAAGTCACTCAGTCATGTCTGACTCTTTGTGACCCCATGGACTATGCAGTCCATCGAATTCTCTAGGCCAGAATACTGGAGTGGGTAGCTTTTCCCTTCTCTAGGGGATCTTCCCAACCCAGGGATCAAACCTAGGTCTCCCTCTTTGCAGGCAGATTCTTTACCAGCTGAGTCACAAACGGAGCCCAGATTTCATAGAACTGTTATCAAACAAATAGAAGTTTAGGAAAGTTTCAATTACATTGAACTAACTTGCCAAATTTTGATTTTAAAATTTGAATTAACTCAGTAAATGTGCAGGCTCTTCAAGTGTTCAGGGAATGGTACAAGACTGACAATGTGAAAATATCTCTATGTCCTCAAAGACCTGAGACTTATATAGAAAGTTTATCCATTCTTCTTATATTACAAAACTCATAACCATATAAACTTTACATGTATATTATCACAAAGAACTAGTATATATAGAAGGAAATTTAAAGATATTAGAATTTTGTCTCATCAACCAAACTAAAGAATAAATTTACTTCATATGCTAGGATTTATTTATTGGCAAATAGTTTCTTCTTGTCAAAATTCTATTAGGATCTGATTTTCTAAGCCTATTAAAAATAATAGGAAAATCAATAATAATTTAGTGAACAACTTATTTCTACTTCAACATCCTTCATATAAAACGAATGAGAACATTCCATTTGACTACTTATTGAAAGAGAAATAAAATCATAATCTATTGACATAGAATCAATGTCTCCTGTTTTGCCTTGGCCTTGCTGTTTTATCTAAAGCAAGTAGATACTACCTTGTGAAAATATTTTGGTTTAAGTACATCCATTTTTAAATTAATCGGTTTTTATAGTCAACTAAATAGAGTCACAAAAGGGACACTAATTCTGCCAACATTTTGCTTGTAGTAAATACTGTGGCCAAAAAATTCTGGAGTTTATCAATAACACCAGATTAATAGCATCTGATTGTGGATCATATCTTGATGGTATGTTACTAGCAACAGTTGTACATAGTTCTTCTAATACAAGGTATCACCAATTCTAAGGACATGAGTTTGAGTAAGCTCTGGAAATTGGTGATGGACAGGAAAGCCTGGTGTGTTGCTGTCCATGGGGTCACAAAGAGTCAGACATGACTGAGAGACTGAACTGAACTGAATACAAGGAATTAAAATGTTGCTTCAAGGATATGTTCATAGTTATTAAATTTATTAGCAGTTATTATCTATATTATGTGAGAAATAGTTCAAAAATACCAATATAGACTAAAATCATTAATTACTAATTATTTATGGAGCTGATTGCCTAAAAGCATTTTTCAATGACAAGACAAAAAATCTATAATTAAAAAATGGAAGCATAAATGACATTCAAATTTAAAATTACTGAAAAATTAATATAAAAACTTCTGCAAGCGGCGGCTGTTTTCATTCTTAAAGGAGAAATCGTGGGATAATAATTCACTTCTTTATTAAAATATCAGTATCCCACATCTTTTATCTCCCTTGCAAAAAATGACTTTGAAAACTAAAATCACGTCACTTCTCAACTTTGTGTTTTTATAACTGTTAAAAAGAAAAGTGCTATATGATTTGTAAGCTTGATGACAAATTTAATCTATACTAGCTGTAAAGTTGCACAAGATATTTTTATAATTTTTTTAGGTAAATGAATTAAAGGTCCAAATGGCAGAAAGTTACCTAAGGACTCTAGAACATCATCATTAAACTCTCCTCTGCCTTGAGCCCTGCCATGTTTTTAGTCCCCAACTTATTTTCAGTTCTGTCTTTGTTCTTAGGACATATTTCAAACTCTATATGAAGACCTTACAGGGAGTCCTGGCATGGAGCATGCCTTCCACATTCTGGGCAAATAGAACCCACTGTAATTATCTCTATTTTATAACGGATGAAACTGAGATGCAGAAAGGTTAAGCCATTTGTGAGAAACCACATATAAGTAAGCATTCTTTGAGATGGAGATAGAAACCTTTAATCAAGAAGAGGTTAAAATGTCACGATTCCAAATCTGAAATAGATGGTCTGAAATGGCAGATTCTTAAAAGAGAATAATTAAAGGAGTTGATGCCTCATTGTCTTTAACGATATTCCTTGCTGTTCCATCAAATCACTGAATAGATAAGAGGTGAACAATAAGTTTCAAGCTGATCTTTTGTGTAGCCAGATGATTTAGACAAAAGCTTGTAGGGATGGTATGGAAAGTGTATTCACCTGCCTGGCTTCCAAACTCCTCAACTTTCAGTAGAGGGTGAGTGAGTGACACTTAGACACATAGAGTGGATTAAAATGACTCTGTATTTTGATTTCCTTTTTGGAATTTACAGTGTCAGGCCATAGGCCATGTATGCTGATTGTAGTCATTTGAGCCCTGGAAACAGAGATTGCTATGCCACCTCTGAATTTTAGACTGGGCAAATGAACTTTATTTATATGCTATTTTCACTTCACCTATGTTAAGAAGACTTAACCTATAATGCTACAATATAAGATGGCTAGACCTTATTCTTTGCATAGTGATTATAATTTCAGTTGTTTAAGGGTAGAAGAAAATATTACCTTCCAAGCAGGCTAGGACATTTTTATTCACACTTCTCTTCATGTCTGGGAAAGATCTGGATCAGAAACTTGTAAACCTCCCACCCCCAATTTAAATTTTGATTAGTCTCCTGGGGAAAGGAAATAGCCTAGCCCTAAATTTAAAATTTTTACAACCAGGTGGAAGTAGTGGCAGTATGTATTTATCACATCTCTTCTAACAATTCAAAGTCTATAATATTAGTTTTTAATGGGTCATTTCCCTTATGCCTTTAAGAAAGGGAAAAGTGAAAGAGAAAGTCGCTCAGTAGTATCCAACTCTTTGTGACTCTACGGACTATACAGTCCATGGAATTCTCTAGGCCAGAATACTGGAGTCGTAGCGTTTCCCTTTTCTAGGGGATCTTCCCAACCCAGGGATAGAACCCAGGTCTCCCGCATTGCAGGTGTATTCTTTACCAACTGAGCTATGAGGGAAGCCTCTTCTGCCTTTATATTATATTTAAAATTATACTTGAAAATGATCTAATGTTAGTATACTTGTCCAAGGATTCATAACTGTTTTCTTTTGTATTCTACTGTTATTTAAAGTTTCTTTTTTTTTCTTTTGAGAAGTCTATATAATACATGATGCAAATTTATCCCTTAGGGCCTCTTACATAAGTCAGTTCAGTTCAGTTCAGTTGCTCAGTCATGTCTAACTCTTTGCGACCCTATGAATTGCAGCACGCCAGGCCTCGCTGTCCATCACCAACTCCTGGAGTTCACTCAAACTCACGTTCATCGAGTTGGTGATGCCATCCAGCCATCTCATCCTCTGTCATCCCCTTCTCCTCCCGCCCCCAATCCCTCCCAGCATCAGAGTCTTTTCCAATGAGTCAAGTCTTCACATGAGGTGGCCAAAGTATTGGAGTTTCAGCTTTAGCATCATTCCTTCCAAAGAACACCCAGGGTTGATCTCCTTTAGAATGGACTGGTTGGATCTCCTTGCAGTCCAAGGACTCTCAGGAGCCTTTTCCAACACCACAGTTCAAAAGCATCAATTCTTCAGTGCTCAGCTTTCTTCACAGTCCAGCTCTCACATCCATACATGACCACTGGAAAAACCATAGCCTTGACTAGACGAACCTTTGTTGGCAAAGTAACGTCTCTGCTTTTGAATATGCTGTCTAGGTTGGTCATAACTTTCCTTCCAAGGAGTAAACGTCTTTTAATTTCATGGCTGCAGTCACCAGCTGTAGTGATTTTGGAGCCCAGAAAAATAAAGTCTGACACTGTTTCCACTGCTTCCCCATCTGTTTCCTATGAAGTGATGGGACCAGATGCCATGATCTTAGTTTTCTGAATGTTGAGCTTTAAGCCAACTTTTTCACTCTCCACTTTCACTTTCATCAAGAGGCTTTTGAGTTCCTCTTCACTTTCTGCATAAGGGTGGTGTCATCTGCATATCTGAGGTTATTGATATTTCTCCCAGCAATCTTGATTCCAGCTTGTGCTTCTTCCAGCCCAGCGTTTCTCATGATGTACTCTGCATAGAAGTTAAATAAGCAGGGTGACAATATACAGCCTTGACGTACTCCTTTTCCTATTTGGAACCAGTCTGTTGTTCCATGTCCAGTTCTAACTGTTGCTTCCTGACCTGCATATCGGTTTCTCAAGAGGCAGGTCAGGTGGTCTGATATTCCCATCTCTTTCAGAATTTTCCACAGTTTATTGTGATCCACACAAAGGCTTTGGCATAGTCAATAAAGCAGAAATAGATGTTTTTCTGGAACTCTCTTGCTTTTTCCATGATCCAGCAGAAGTTGGTAATTTGATCTCTGGTTCTTCTTCCTTTTCTAAAACCAGCTTGAACATCAGGAAGTTCACGGTTCACATATTGCTGAAGCCTGGCTTGGAGAATTTTGAGCATTACTTTACTAGCGTGTGAGATGAGTGCAATTGTGCAGTAGTTTGAGCATTCTTTGGCTTTGCCTTTCTTTGGGATTGGAATGAAAACTGACCTTTTCCAGTCCTGTGGCCACTGCTGAGTTTTCCAAATTTGCTGGCATACTGAGTGCAGCTCTTTCACAGCATCATCTTTCAGGATTTGAAATAGCTCCACTGGAATTCCATCACCTCCACTAACTTTGTTCGTAGTGATGCTTTCTAAGGCCCACCTGGCTTCACATTCCAGGATGTCTGGCTTTAAAACCACTTCAGTATTCTTGCCTTGAGAACTCCATGAACAGTATGAAAAGGCAAAATGATAAGATACTGAAAGAGGAACTCCCCGGTCGGTAGGTGCCCAGTATGCTATTGGAGATCAGTGGAGAAATAATCCAGAAAGAATGAAGAGATGGAGCCAAAGCAAAAACAATACCCAGCTTTGGATGTGACTGGTGATAGAAGCAAGGTCCGATGCTGTAAAGAGCAATATTGCATAGGAACCTGGAATGTTAGGTCCTTGAATCAAGGCAAAGTGGAAGTGGTCAAACAGGAGATGGCAAGAGTGAACATCGACATTCTAGGAATCAGCGAACTAAAATGGACTAGAATGGGTGAATTTAACTCAGATGACTATTATATCTACTACTGTGGGCAGGAATCCCTCAGAAGAAATGGAGTAGCCATCGTGGTCAACAAATAGTCCGAAATGCAGCACTTGGATGCAATCTCAAAAACGACAGAATGATCTCTGTTCGTTTCCAAGGCAAACCATTCAATATCACAGTAATCCAAGTCTATGCCCCAACCAGTAACGCTGAAGAAGTTGAAGTTGAATGGTTCTATGAAGACCTATGAGACCTTCTAGAACTAACACCCAAAAAAGATGTCCTTTTCATTATAGGGGACTGGAATGCAAAAGTAGGAAGTCAAGAAACATCTGGGGTAACAGACAAATTTGGCCTTGGAATACGGAATGAAGCAGAGCAAAGGCTAATAGAGTTTTGCCAAAAGAACGCACTGGTCATAGCGAACACCCTCTTCTGACAACACAAGAGAAGACTCTACACATGGACATCACCAGATGGTCAACACCGAAATCAGATTGATTATATTCTTTGCAGCCAAAGATGGAGAAGCTCTATAGAGTAAGCAAAAACAAGACCAGGAGCTGATTGTGGCTCAGACCATGAACTCCTTATTGCCAAATTCAGACTTAAATTGAAGAAAGTAGGGAAAACCACTGGACTACTCAGGTATGACCTTAATCAAATCCCTTATGATTGTACAGTGGAAGTGAGAAATAGATTTGAGGGACTAGATCTGATAGAGTGCCTGATGAACTATGGAATGAGGTTCATGACATTGTACAGGAGACAGGGATCAAGACCATCCCCATGGAAAAGAAATGCAAAAAAGCAAAATGGCTGTCTGGGGAGGCCTTACAAATAGCTGAGAAAAGAAGAGAAGCAAAAAGCAAAGGAGAAAAGGAAAGATATAAGCCTCTAAATGCAGAGTTCCAAAGAATAGCAAGGAGAGATAAGAAAGCCTTCCTCAGTGATCAATGCAAAGAAATAGAGGGAAACAACAGAATGGGAAAGACTAGAGATCTCTTCAAGAAAATTAGAGATACCAAGGGAACATTTCATGCAAAGATGGGCTCAATAAAGGACAGAAATGGTATGGACCTAACAGAAGCAGAAGATGTTAAGAAGAGGTGGCAAGAATACACAGAACTAAGTATGGTAAATAGCTTCATATATATGAGACTGTCTATAATGACTGATTAATACCTTGTGTGCTCAATCACTCAGTCATGTCTGACTCTTTGAGACCCCATGAACTGTAGCTGGCCAGGCTCCTCTGTCCATGTAATTTTCCAGGCAAGAATACTGGAATAGGTTGACATTTCCTTTTCCAGTGGGATTAATACTTTAACATATGTTTATTGTTGACTCTTTTTAAAGGGTTTTTTCAGAAAGATAAAAAGTACTCTCTTTTTGACTCCAGACAGGCAGTGGAAAAATCACCTCCAAGTGGGGATAAGCAGAAAAATGACATACCACTGTTGTAGAAAACCTTTATCAATTGTGGAATCATCTTTGGATTTTCTTATTGTTATGGAATATGCTAATTATCCCAGTGTGGTTTACTTTGATTAAGAGGATAGATACCACTTCTGTTAAGGGGACTTGATTGATTCTCAGAGTTGCATTTTATAGAACATTCCTGTCTTATGTACAGATACAGTAAAAATGTCTAGAAAATAAGGGTTCAACTGCTACTGATCAGGAAGATACCTTCAGGAAGAGCAGAGAGACCCATTTCAAGCAATTTTCTTAATTATGAAGCAAGATCTACTTAGTAAGTTTGAGGGGAAAGGCCACTGATTTGTGAGCCAGCCAACCCAGTGTTGGCTTTGCCTATGCTGCTAGTGCCCTCATAAAAGGAGAGGGGACATCCCTCTTTCCTACAGACCTGCTTCTTTTCACAATAAATTGAAGCAGAGGATCAAAATGCCTCTGGAATCCCTTCCAATTTAACTATGTTCTAGTACACAAACATCTTCTGGGAAGCCTGTGTACTTAGAGCTGTGGGAGACGTGATACCATATAAATGCTTTTCTAGCCCTTCAATAGCTAGCTCTCACTCCATCACACGTGAAAATGACTGAGACAATTAAACTGAAATTTTGAGCGAATCCTATAATAGGAAAGGAAAGTGAAAGTGAAATCACTCAGTCCTGTCCGACTCTTTACGACCTCATGGACTGTAGCCTATCAGGCTCCTCCATCCATGGGATTTTCCAGGCAAGATTGCTGGAGTGGATTGCCATTTCCTTCTCCAGGGGATCTTCCTGACCCAGGAATCAAACCCGGGTCTCCCACACTGCAGGCAGACGCTTTACTGTCTGAGCCTACTATGCAAGTAAAGGAAACGAGCTCATAATACTGTCTGATCTGAATCTAGTAACAACTATGATATTACCTTCATGGTCTGTTTCTTGGGCATGCGGATTTCCTGATAAGAGTGGAACATCATTCACCACAGCAATCCAGTGTACTTCAACCTGATGCATATTTGATGTAGGTGACTTACCTAAATAATGTGCTGAAAGCTATGGACTAAGATTTTAACAATTAGAAGGAAGTCACAGGCTAATAAACTTTTAAAGAATTAAAAGGATGAACTCTAATCACTGCATACAAAATGCTTGTCTAAATTCACAATGGAGAAGTTAAGCTACATTTTCTGTGATAAATTTTGGTCCCCCTGAAGGCAAGGGAACATTCTTATTCATGCTTTCATAAGGTTAGACTATCGATGGGCTTCCCTGGTGGCTCAGATGGTATAAAATCTGCCTGCAATGCAGGAGACCTGGGTTTGATCCCTGGGTTGGGAAGATCTCCTGGAGGAGGGCATGGTAACCCACTCCAGTATTCTTGCCTGGAGAATCCCATGGACAGAGAAGCCTGGCAGGCAACAGTCCATGGAGTGACAGAGTCGGACATGACTGAGGGACTAAGCACAGAGTATGGATAAATATTTACTGAAGTGAATGTTATGAAATAGAAATCTTAGGAGGGTCAGTCAATAGTGCCTGTCCCAGCACATGCATGTAAACATACAATGAACAAATAGTCAAAATTCAATATACAAATTTAAGCACACTGCAATAAATTTCACAGGGCATAGAGTCAGAATCAGAAAATTAAAAAGGACCTTGGAGATCAACTAATTGTTTTATGATAGTGAAATTTTGTTTTAATGAGAGAATATAACTAGGAATCATATTCTCATTCCATGGAAGCTGAGGATGAGAAATAATTTATATTTAATCTTTCTGAGGGAATTAATAAATTAAAATAAGTTTAAATTCCAGAAGTGTAAAAAGGGTAGCATCAGATCCTTCCCATCCCTACCCCTTTACACTTTAGGGCCCTAGGAACTTCTTGTGTTCTGTTGGGCTATTTCAGTGTGGTTTGAGAGTATATGTAGGTGCGTGTTTTTTAGATGAACTGATGGGATTTGGGGCTGGGAAATAGGAAGACTGAGAGTTAACATCTTTAATGAAACAAGATATGATAATTATAACTCTTCATCTTCTATGGTTGTTATGTACAAGCTGAGCCTTATAAGTTACTGTCTTTAAAGGAAAGTCACACAAACAGAAATAGAATAAAATAAAAATGATAATATCTAATGAATATTGTACTTTAAAAATGTAATATTTTATACAAATTTAAAGCAACAGATTACCTTATTTTTATTTTCACAAAATTACACATCGAGGGAGAATTGATATATTTGAAAGACAGTAAATTTAACTTCCTTTTTTGTTATGATGCCATATTTATGGCACACTAATTATTCTGCCAAGGCCTAAGAGAAAGAAAAATGGATATCAGACATGGATTTAAAAATTGCTGTGAAAATAGTGCAAGATGGAAAATTTTACCAGAGAATTTCATCTTAAAAATTGAGATAAAATTCACACATCTTAATATTCACTCTTCAAAGATATGATACAGTTTTTAGTATTTTCACAGATATGCACAACATCACCATTATATAATATTTTCATCATTGCTAAAAGAAATCCATTACCTATGGGCAATCACTTCCCAATTCTCTTACCCTCAGCCTCTGACAACCACTAAGTTATTTTCTCTCTCAATGGATTTACCTATTCTGAGCATTTCATAAAAATGGAATCATGCTGTATGTGGTCTTTTCTGTCTGCCTTCTTCCACTTAGCATAATGTTTTCAAGGTTCATCTGTACTGTAATATGTACTTCATTTTTTTCTATTGTTGAATGGCATTTCATTGTATATACCACATTTCACTAAAATATCACGGTTTGTTTAGCCATTCATCTGCTGATAAACATTTTCTTTTTCAATTTTGGGCTATTATGTATAAGCTTTTGTGTAGATAGATGTTTTCATTTCTCTTGGGTATACCTAGGAGTAAATTGCTTGTTAATATGGCAACTCATATTTAACCATTTGAGAAACTGCCAAGCTGCTTTCCAAAGTGGCCATAACATTTTACATTCTCACCAGAAATGCATGAGAATATGTATTTCTCCAAATCCTCAACAACACTTGCTATTGTCTGCTTTTTGATTATTGCCATCCTTGTGGGTATGAAGTGGTACCACATTGTGGTTTTGATTCATATTTCCT
This sequence comes from Bos taurus, assembly GCF_002263795.3. NCBI lineage: Eukaryota > Metazoa > Chordata > Mammalia > Artiodactyla > Bovidae > Bos > Bos taurus. The sequence continues at coordinate 54,541,627 of NC_037331.1, forward strand.
TAATTACTAATGAGGCTGAGCATATTTTCATGTACTTATTAGCTATTAATAGATTTTCTTTGGAGGAATGCCTACTCAAATCCTTTGCTGATTTTTGAATGGGGTTATCTGTCCTTTTACTGAGTTGTAAAGGCTCTTTGTGTATTTTGCATATGAGTTCTTTATACATCTATGCAAATATTTTCTCTCATTCTGTAGTCAGTCTTTGTATTTTCTTGAAAGTGTCTTTTGGAGCAAAAAGTTTTTAATTTTATGATGTCCAATTTATTTTTTTCTTTTGTCATTTGTGCTTTTGATGTCATGCTAAGAAACTATTGTCTAATCCAAGCTCACTAAGATTTATGCCTATGCTTTTGTGCAAAAGTTTTCCAGTCTAAACTCTTAAAAGTAAATGTAAGTGTTTGCTTAGTTTCTGAATTAATTTTTGTTTACTGGGAGCCAGGGTCCAGCTTAATTCTTCTGCATGTGGATACCCAGTTTGACCAAGATTAAATTTCACTCATTGGTGAAATATTGCAATCTTTACCACATAAATAAGGATTAAGAATGCTCTTACAGCCACTACTACTGAACATTGTATGAGATTCTTTTTTTTTTTGCTAGTGCAATAAATCAAGAAAGAAAAAGATACAAAGATGAGAAACCAAGAAATAAACTCCCACTATTCACAGGTAACATGATACTGTACACAAAAAGCACAAAATAACCTAAATAAATTACTATAATTAATAAATGAATTTAGTAAGGTCACTAGTTACAAGGTCAGCTTATCAAAGTCAATTGCATTTCTATATACCAGTAAAAGGAAAACTAGAAAATAAAAATGAAAAAATGGAAAATGAAACATTTAGAATGATAGTATGTACACTAGCACAGAAAATTAAATATAAACAAATATAATATAAACAATTAAATATAAACAAATTAAATATCAACAAATATAAACAAATTAAATATCAACAAATATAAACAAAATTAAATATAAACAAATGGATCTAGTAACACATATGAAAGAGCTCCTCACTGAAAACTACAAAGTATTATTGAGAGAAACTTTAAAAGAGCTAAAACCATAGGCCATACCATGTTTGCAGACTGGAAATCTCAGTATTATAAAAATGTCATTTCTCTTTAAAAATCTATTCAAGTAATCTATAGACTCAATGCATGCCAAATAAAATCCTAGCAGAATTTGTTTTTTGTAGAAATTAACAAACTTATTCTAAAGTTTAAATGGGGTTGCAAAGAGTTGGACACCATGGAGTAACTAAGCACATATAGAGAAAAAGAGCAATCTTTCCATAATTATGCTGTACACACTGGATATTTTTATGCAACAAAAATAAATCTTGATTATCCTACCTCATATTATATCCATAAATCAATGCCAGATAGACTGTAGATTTAAATGTGAAAGATAAATCATAAAGAATTTACCTGAAGGACTAACAAATGATTTCTACTTCTTAAATTCCATTCATTGAAAGACACCATTAAGAGTAACAGGACAGGTCACATAATGGGAGAAATAATATACATATAGACATGCATACATGTATTTCTGGGAAAAACATTAATATCTATATATCAATTTATTGATCAATCAATTTATCTTACTTCAACAGTCACTTCACAGAACAAGACATGCATATGTTCAAAAAGTGAGAAGATGCTTAACTTTATTAGACATCAAAAAACAAAAGTAAGATACCATTTCATAATGACCATGTGACAAATAAAACTATTGACAATACCCTGGGCCTGCAAGAACTCATAGTAACTCAGATCCTCATACATTGCTATTTGGAGTGTATATTGTCCCACCACTTTGATAAATTGCTTGGTAGTAGCTTCCCTCCATGGGATTCTCCAGGCAAGAGTACTGGAGTGGGTTGCCATTTTCCTTCTCCAGGGGATCTTCCTGACCCAGGGATCGAACCCAGGTCTCCCTCATTCCAGGCAGATGCTTTAACCTCTGAGCTACCAGGGAAGCCCAATAAATTAGAATATACATATACAAGTTTAGAATATATGTTCCTAAACTGTCTTTAGGGTTCATATATTAACAAACCAAAGGTCTTTCAACAGTAGAATGAATAGTAAGTTATGACCTTTTCATAAAATAGAAGAGGACATATCAAAGAGAATGGATGAATCTCACAAATATTATATTAAGCAAAAGAAACTAGACCAGAGTTTGGTTTCAGAAAAATTAAACTTAAAAACAAGAAAAACTAATCAGTGGTGACGGAAGTCAAAATAGTGGTTACCTTTAAATACAGCTTTTGAGAGTGGGTATGAGGATTTCTTGCTGGAGTTGGTAATCCATTTTTCAAAGTAGTTGGTTAAATGGCTAAGATCACTTTGGGAAAAATTCAGTGAGCTGTACATTAATGATTTGTGAGCTTTTAGTATAAATGTAATAGTTTAAAAGTTTTGCTTCAGTTGATACAAAAGACTTTGGTTAAGGCAGTAAGTTCTTATGAGGATATCAAATGCTGCTTCTGAGACAACAATAAAAATAAAACACAAAAACTAATGTAAATTAAACTATAGCACAAAATAATAGAGCTTTTATTAATTTATTCAAGTGGAATGTGATGCCTCACGAAGCAGTGAGTTTGCTGTCAATGGATTTATACAAGGTAAAGACAGAAGCATTCCTGTTTAAGGGTGGGCTTTGGATAAAATGATCTCCAAGGAGTTTTCCAATTCTAAGACAAAATAATGTCAACCTTACAGTGAAGAAACACACTCCCAAGTGTATATTCCAGACAATTTGCCAAACAACTGTTTATCTGTGAGAAAATCATTTAAACTATCAAGCTGACTCCACTTAGAAAATGTATTTCTCACTTCCTTATAAGTTTGACAATATTTTGTTATATAATTTAATATACATGTATATATATATATGTTATTAAGATACTAAGTTAAACCATAGATTATGCCTAGATTTTTTTTTATATATTTTAAGAAAAACCTAAAATAATCCAGTGACAGTTGACTACTCTATTGGTAAAAGATGATTTGCCATGGGAAAATTTAGAATGATGTCCACTATATTCACTGTACCAAGAATGCCTTATGAAAAATTACGCAAGTTCTATTTATTGCTCACCTAAATAGTCAGATGAGATACACATAATGTGTGTATGTTTTGATATAAACATCATCATGTATTTTTCATATTCCATAACAAAGAGATTTCTTATAAAGGATTTTGATTCAGTCTTGAATGAACTTCAAGTGCATGAGAAAGAGACTTGCAATTATTCTACTTTTAATTCACAGGACCAACTCCTCTTGGTTGTCAAATAATTATTTGCAGATATCAAAAATTGTTAAATTTTTTGGTTCAGGACTTGCAATAAAAATTGTGTATAGTCAACAGTAAAATTTAGACATGAATAAATTTAACATATAATTTTAGAGAATTTTCAGATCCTTTGCCTTCCACCTACATATCCAGCAGTGTAACATATATCACAGGTCCTGGCCTGGTTAAATAAAATAATGTATATTTGAGACAAAACTGGCATTGTTGTTGGCTTTGTTACAATATTAAACAATAGTAGGCATCCTACTCTGCATGATATATTCAATTTGAGATTCTTTAAGTTGTTGAAGAAACATTAAGTATTTATCATCACCCAAAATTGTGCCAAACATTGCATAAAGTATATACCTGTCTTTGAAACTTTGAGAGAAACCCATGGCTAATGCTGAATTTTTGCCTATAGTAACTCAAATAACATGACATAAAAAAGTAAGTCACATATATTAAAATTGTACCCTGTAAGTAGATTGAAAAAACTGTAGTACCTGCATGCTTATTTATGTAGGATCTCATGGTAAAATCTCAGAAACTCTTAATTTTCCAAAACTGAATTTTATATCCTTCCATGTCTTATAGTGTTTCATTCTATCTTAAACAATTTGTTTAATTCTGTAACAATAAGGAAGGACCAGTATGAAGTGGAGGAGAAGGCAAAAGTCTTCTACTGGTCTGAACCTATGGTGACTCAATGCAAAGAAAATATATTTATGCCTCTAAAATAATGAAGTAGGAAGTGAATCTGAAACTAATACAATTTTTTCTTATGTTTTCCCAACAGCATGCATTGTCTTTACATTTTCTTTACTATGGAAAATATTTAGCCTGAACAAAGAATAGAGTATTCTGCTTAACAAATTATTTTGGCAGATAGAGAATTGCCACATTTTCCACATATGATTAATAGTTTTTAAAAATAATTTAAAAGTTACTTCAGGATTTTACATTATATATATTGACTTTACTATATTGCAGAAGTACAGAATTAACAATAAAAAGGATATTTGAATTCCAGGAAGATGATGGCTTATGTCGAAGTCCTTCATTCTGCTTACCACTCATCCACCCATCCACCTATCTATCCATCCATGCACACACCCATTTTGTATAATATGGGATATATGGAAATACAATGGTACACAAGATGAATAATTCTGCCCATGAAGAATTATTCTTTCATGAAGAAAATTGCACAGTGACTATACTAGATGATTGGATTTTAAAAAATTAGTGCAATATAATTGACATATAATATTGTCCCAGTTTGGGGCTTCCCAGGTGCCTCAGTGGTAAAGAATTCACTTACAAATGCAGGGGACTCAGGAGATGTGGTTTGATTCCTGGATTCGGAAGATCCCCTGGAGAAGGAAATGGTAAGCCCCTCCAATATTCTTGCCTGAGATATTCCATGTACAGAGGAGCCTGGTGGGCTGCAGTCCATGGGATCACAAATAGTCGAACCCAATGGAGTGACTGCATGCACCCTTAAGATTATTAGATAACTGTTCCAGTTTAAAGTGTACAACATGTTGAGTTCATAAATTTATATTTTGAAATATGATTACCACCAAAGTGTTAGCTAACGCTTCTATCATGTCACATAATTTGGTGGTGGTGGTGTAGTTGCTAAGTCGTGTCCAACTGTCTGTCCATAGGATTTTCCAGGCAAGAATATTGGAGTGGGTTGCCATTTCCTTCTCCAAGGAATCTTTCTGACCCAGGGATTGAACCCAGGTCTCCTGCACTCCAGGAGCTACCGACTGAGCTACCAGGGAAGCCCCCGTCACATAATTTAGATGATGAAATTTCAAGTGATCTTTTTCCTTGTGAATTTTATAACCACCATAATTGCATGTTTTTATTTCTTCATAAGCTTTCCATTTATTAACTCATTTGATCCTGTAACAACCTTGGAGGTAGGAACTATTAGTATTGCTATTGTACAGCTGCAGAAATAAAAGCACAGAAAGGTTAAGTAATTACCTAAAGCCCCTCAGCTAATAAATAGAAACAGGATATAAGCTATACAGTGTGTCTCTAGACACTGTTCTCAAATCCCACAGTTGTATTATCTGTCAAATAGAGGTATGTTAATATGATCAACAATACTGCAATATTATCATCATCAAGAATAACCATAATAATATATACAATTTTTATTCTTTATATAGACTTGTCACTAGGCTCCCCAGGTGGTGCTAGTGATGAAGAACCCACCTGCCAATGCAGGAGACATAAGAGTTGCAGATTTGATTCCTGGGTCAGGAAGATCCCCTGGAGGAGGGCATGGCTTAATCCTTAAAGCATGATTGAAGTAGGACCCTTTAACAGTCCTTTAAAATAATAAATATCCATATTAGCTCTAAAGAGATTATATAATTCATTTTTATAACTGAGACCAGTAATTCCCAAATAGGAGTATAACAAAGTCTGAGGAAGAGAAATAAAACAGTGTAAGATATTATATTTACCAAAGGAGCATGGGTTAAAAAAGGTTGAGAGACTCTGTCACAAAGAAAAATTATTTGGACATCTTGGGAGATCTTTCATCAAATGGAAAAAAGAAAGTTCACAAAAGTTAATTGATTATAAAAGTAAACTAAATCTAGAACAAATGAATTTTAATGACTATCTTTCAAAGAATGATTAATTTGTTAACTATGCATTATAAAACTAAAAGTTGGTGTATGGATGGTATACTATGGAGAATACTGCACTGAAAGCAGAGACATCTGAGTTTAAGTCCCAGCACTGTTCCAAATGTTGGGGTCCTTCACTGTTCTTGATTTCAGTTTTCTTATGTGAAAATGAAAGGGTAGCCCAGAAGACTGTTAAGTGCCTTAGCGTTCTGCTTCTCTATAACTCACCTAAACTTTTGTCGTTTTTTGTAAAAGTATTTTGTAGCCTCCGCATAAGAAAAAAAAAAAAAAAAGATGTGATAATTGCAGGATGATAGCTATAATTCTAACTAGAACCTAAGTCCTTGACCCTAAGGCCAACAAAGTAGTAGATTATGCATTATAACCATTCTGCAAACCAGAACCACTTGTGGGGCACCAGCAACCTGGAAGCTATCACTCAGTAGATCTGACAGTGCATCTGAGCCTGTGTAGTTTGAGCATCTCACTCAGTGATTTTTGTTCTGTATCAATTGGCTTCCCTTGTGGTTCAGCTGGTAAAGAATCCACCTGCAATGCAGGAGACCTGGGTTTGATCCTTGGGTCTGGAAGATCCCCTGGAGAAGGGAAATGCTACCCACTCCAGTATTCTGGCCTGGAGAATTCCATGGACTGCATAGTCCATGGTGTCACAAAGAGTCGGAAATGACTGAGCGACCTTTACTTTCACTTGTGAATAATCATTGTTCCAGATTCTCTTTTGACAAAATGTTACTTGAATTTAAGTTGCAGACAAAGACTTATGCTAACAAGGGAAACAAATGCAATATTATAATTAATCTCAAAAAAACACTATTTCTTTTTTAGTCATCTGTGGATAAGATCAATATTTCTTATGTGACTTGCACTGTATCAGAGCTTATAGATCTTAGATACTTGAACTTATTTTTTTGCTGTGATAATAGAAGATCAAGGAATAGAAACTCAGTTGGCATTGAGATGGAATATTCAGAAAATATATACACACACATATGCTTAAACATAGTACATAAGCTCATAAAGATACATAAATACAAAACTTTTAATCTCCATTATCTTTTGTTTGCTCTTCCAAATTCATGCACCACTTTTTTCACCCTTTTCCATCCTGCTCTGTGCTCTGGGAGACTGACCTGAATGAACTGTAATAGTACCCATAGCCTTTGGCCAACGGGTAACTGGTAGGATACTGTATGAAAGGATAAGAGTGAATTCAGTGTGTGTTTGCCCATGGATCACTCCTGCTCATCTTCAGCTGACTGTGTCCCTTGACTAAAGATCACTGATCCCCTTCAGCCTGGTGAATAGTTTATGACACTCTGTGCTTTGAAGTTTTGATACTTGGCCCCTTTCCTCATTCCTTGAAAAACTGTAGCAGTTCTGATGCAATTGGCTCCAGTTTACTGCACAAACTCCTGTGGATTTTCTGCATTTACACTTTTAAATAGATGCTTGTAAATAAGCCCTGCTGGAATTATCAAATTTTGTGCATGACGTCTATATTTCCTATTTACAGGGATCCTGATTGCAACAGTCTTTTATGTTAAAGGTACCTTTGAAAATATTTGGTTAACACAAAAGAAGTAAATGTATGGAAACTTGAACTGAAATTTGATTAAATAAATAAATAGTCATAATGGATAAAAACAGTATACTTAAGTAATTGAGGAAAATATAAAACTCATATTATTAAAATTGAGGTAGCAGTGAATATAAGAAAATGAGACGTTGGCCTGATATGGAAAAAAAGTAAGGAGATGTGAATTTTAATTGATACAAACACCAAGTCACAAGGCTGAAACTGATAGAGCTTTCTCCATGCCCCAGAGACACTTGATCTGTGCTACTACATTCATCTAGGGGCAGCTCATTACCAGAATAATATAGGCAAGCTGGAAAGATTCATAGAGGAGTAACAAAATGATAAAAAGTGCTGAAGGATTGACCTATAAGAAGAGATTAAAAAGAGGAAATCACTCTGCTTTAGCTAAGCAGTGACTAAGGGGGAATATGTCAACCATCTATAATTATGCGAAGGTTATAAACTCCAAAAGATAGGCAGCAATTACTACAAATCTAGGGTGTAGTGCTCTGCAGAAAGATAAATTAAGAAAAGGAGATTTTAACTCAAAAAACAGGACCATTTCCTAATGTAGAGCTATTTTATGTCTTCTAAAGCTAAGTGTTCTATAATATAGCCTTTGAAAAAGACAAAAATGAAACAAATTACAAACCATTACTTATTATTATATATGTAGATTCTTTACAATCTATTTCTATCTATCCTATCCACCTAACTAGCTGATCTAACTATTGGTGTGTCTCAGAAATCAACCTTTCACAAACATATATAGCTATTTATTTAGCAATATATTAAATAAATATTTATTTAGTAAGCATCTCATTTAATTGTTAACATTACATTTTAGCAATCAAAGAAAAGAAAATTTAAGCAATGTTCTGAAGGTTACCCAGCTAGTAAGTATCACAGCCAGAGTACAAACCCAGGGGTCTTTATCTCCATGTCTCTGCTTATCATCCTTGAATAGTTAAACTACTTCAGTACATTATTATATCATTTCCACAACAATTCTCCATTCTTGAACAATCCATGTGGTTATCATCCATTCTAGCTATGTGATAAAGCCTAAAGTAGTTTTCATTTCCTTATCCTAGATAGATAATACTTATTTTTAATCTTGCAAAATAATTCCTTAATTCACTATTGTACACAATTCAAGTTATTCAGTAAGTCATAATTATTTATAAAGTTTAAATTTAAGAAAGTATGCTATTGACTTCTCTTAAAAAAATAATCACCTCTCACAATTTATTTGAGTTGAAAATACATTGAAAAAAAAACCGTGGTCATGGCTAGTATTTCAAATAATACAGAGACCATAAAGTGAAATGAATGAGTCCTTTTCACTTAAAACCTTCAACCTCTGTGGTTAGAGATAACTGCTCCTAGTAGTTTCTTTTGTGTATTTCCAGGAATTTTCTATGTACGTATCTGCGCATACTTTCTTTTCTTTCCTTAGAAGTGATTTTGGTTGTCTTTCCACATCCACACATAAATTGGTACTTTATCCTTTTTAATGACTGTAAAATATTCTATTGAATGGGTGTAACATTATTTGTCAATTTCCCTGTTGATGGATATTTAGATAGCTTCTAAAATAATCAGTCCTATTATGAACATATATTTACATTCATCTTTGCAGACTTATCCCTTACTGATAGGGCAAATTTGTAGCTGGAGCATTTTCTAGGTCAAAGCATATGTATGTTTACATTTTTATAGGTATTTCCCAATTGTTATCTACAAAATAGATTTTACATTAATACAAAAATATGAGAGTCTAAACAGGCTGCTCACACTCTAAAATTCACATAGAACCCCAACATGTCATGGTATTAACTTCTGCTTTGTGAGCATAAAATGGCATCTTGCCAAACATTTTATTCAACATAAATATTTTATTCCTGGACCAGGTTTATCACTGCCTACTTATATTTCAAGTCATTAACATATTACTTGTTTATATTTTTCTGTGACTTAATTAAAAGAAACTTGCTAATGTTTGAAACAACAGATTTGACTAATTGTTTGTCTTACACCTTAACTTACACTATTTCTTCCACCTGGAAAATCTACCTCATTCTAACCCTACATGTCTATGTCCTACCTACCCTTCATGATTTCTTTCAAATGATACCTTCTCCATCTAAATCTTGTTTCTTTCCTCAGAACTCCCAGCATCTTATTTAACCATTTAGAGTTACATTATACATAAGTCCATGATCAATGGTGGCTATCATTATTATTAAATACTGGATCTTTCGAATTCTATAAATGCTCTTATTCTCTCCTGCCTTCCTTTGCCTTCTTCAATGGATGGATCGAACTCAAACTACATATTTAGTATTGTGATACTATTTTTATTCTCTTTTAAAATAAATGGTTCAATTTTTAATTTTTAATATCAACAGGTTAAAGTAATATTTTATTCTAAAGTTTCAGATTTTTGAACACAGCAGAAAATGATTTAAGATGTCTCTTTAGAACTCATAAACACACTCAATTTTAAAAATTAAGAGTTAAATCTGAAACATGCTGCCGAGAGTTAATGTGGATGCTATCATATTAAAGGCCTTTGGAGGCAAGCAAGCATAGTTTACACGCCATCAGACCTATTTATAGAGCTGACTCCTTTTTGCAATGTCAACTGTAACCTTATACTTATTTTAAGCCTCAGTGTCTCAAATATCAGCCTCTACTAGTTATACAGTTCTCCCTTATTTGATATCAGAGAGCCTAATGGAGCCTTCTGAAGAACCTAGTCAGATTAGCAAAGATAACTTTTTAGAAGTTCCTAGTTTATCTGATTCTCTTTCTGAAGATGAAGAAGTTAAAGCTACCTTCAGACCTGGATTCTCCCCACAACCTAGCAGACGAGGTTCTGAATCATCTGAAGACCTTTACCTGGACTCTCCACCATCAGGTGCAAGAAGAGTTTCATTTGCTGATACCTTTGGACTCAATCTTGTGTCTGTTAAAGAATTTGATTCCTGGGAATTACCGAGTGGTTCAGCTGATTTTGACTTAAGGCAGGACGTTTTCCACACAGAAGAATATGTTTTATCTCCACAATTTGGCTTGCCTTCTTCAAAAGAAGATCTTATGCAACAACTTCAAGTACAGAAAGCAATACTGGAATCAACCGAGTATCCTCCTGGATCTACAAGTATGAAGGGCATTATTCGAGTTTTGAATGTTTCTTTTGAGAAGTTAGTATATGTGAGAATGTCCTTAGATGACTGGCAGTCATATTATGATATATTAGCAGAATATATTCCAAATTCATGTGATGGTGAAACTGACCAGTTCTCCTTTAAGATATCATTGGTTCCTCCTTACCAAAAAGATGGCAGTAAAGTTGAGTTTTGTATACGTTATGAAACTTCTGTTGGTACATTTTGGTCAAATAATAATGGCACAAATTATGTATTGATTTGTCAAAAGAAAGAACAAGAGCCGGAGCCTGAAAAACTACAGGAAGATGTTCCTAATAGACAAATAAAAGGCTGCTTAAAGGTAAAATCAAGGTGAGGCTATATCTTACATCATTACTTTTCATAATTTTAAAGTTTTTAAAAGTCATTCTTTATTTCACTACCAAGAAATAGCCATACTGTTTAAAAATATAGTCTTGTTATGTATAAAGCAATGGTGCTGGGCTTTAACAAGGTCAGTGATGTTTGGATAATAGTACTGTGTCATCTCTCCTCCAGATATAAGGAAAATATGGGTATAATGTAACAGATAGCACGGGGAGTGCAATATGTATATTTCCTACCTAATGAGCTATAAATTGCTTAAATTCAAACAATGGAATCTAGATTCTTAACATGTAAAACTGTTTATTTGCCATTTAAAGTATATTTATGTTTAATATTTTAAATACTATTGCCGTACTTAAAAACATTTCTGATGAGCATAAAACTGTGTTTCAATATGTACCTAGTGCTCAGAAATTCATAGACTTCCCCTCAAACTTTTCAATGACATTTAGTTGTATAGGGATGTCTGGAGTAACACATATTTAGTTACATTTTAAGAGCTATGATGACTTTAGTGATAAGCTAAGAGAAAGTAGTATATGAGTGGTATATGAATTATCCATAAAAATTTATAATTATAACCAAATGTAACATTATAGAACACAAAGTAGTATAATTTAGTAAAAGTAAATGGAGCAGAATAAAAAAAAATGACCCAAGTAGAAATAAGGATATTAGCTTTATAGATTAGAGATTTGGGATATGACCCTTCATTAGTAACCTTGCTCTCCTGTTAATGTAATAAAATAAAATAAAAATAAATGGGTATTCAGTTCGTTCTCTCTATTGTAGAGTTGGCTCATTTCCATGACAGTAGGTGAGTAGATAAAACATCCAGGAGGAGATGGATGTCTCCTGCTCCTCAGAGTGTCCCAAAGGAAAATCACATTGCTCTACCAGCCACAGGCAAAAGCTTGATTATTTTCTGGATGGTCCATCCTAACTGTCATTAGACCCAAAGATTCTAGTAACTGCACCAGAAATAGTGTAATATGATGAAAAGGGAACTGTTTTAGGAATCAAGACATCCAGATTCTAAGTGGAAATAAATAAAAACATAAAGAATTACACTGGAAAATTTTTAATCTTTCATGCTCTAATGCCTTGATCTATTATATGATAATAAATAATAACCACTAAATGTGCTATTCTAATGCATTAATGAACTAAATATAATGTAAGTGAAACAATTCAATCATATAAAATATTTCTGTTTTCATTATCCTTTAAAGTAATTTAAAGATTGGTTTACCTGACTTTGTGAGTTGTGCTGTCTTTCTCAGTCCAAATAAACTTTCTTAGGTTTTAACTGATGCTATTGAGAAATAATAAAATCATAATCTGTGTGCTAAAATAATTTATGTTTATGAGATCACTCAGCAACATGTTAGCTATGTAGACAAAATATGTTCAACACTATTTAATAAACTAATTTGTATACATAAACATACACATATTAAATACAAATAAAATCATCATCAGTGAATAATGTACAGGCTGCAACTTGGTCTATATATTAGAGAAAAGCAAAATTTAAAAAAGGCACAGCCGTATTGTCAAAGCTCTCATAAAAGAAGGAGTGTTTAACTCTGGATTTTTCTGCAAGTTAGAAATGCAGTTTAAAATTATAAGCATTACAAGCTGAACTATGGTAAAGATAGAGGATTCCTTTGATAGACCAAATTTGACTTGAAAATAAGGACAAAAATGGATAACTGCTAGGCCTAATCTACCCCAGTCTTGATATTATTGAAACTTCTCCTAGTCTAAGATATGTATAACTGGATATATATCCATACCCACATTTATATTCAGAACAGTAATTGTTAGGTTCATAGCGGACACCATTCAAGTTTTAATATTGCTTTGGGGAAAAACTTGAGAAGAACTAAACCACAAAATGGTCTAAAGGCCTGTAAAGTTTCCTAATGAGTTATAAAAATGGAAAAAATCTCTCTCCTTCAAAACCACAAATACATTTTCTGCACTTCTATAACTTAAAAATGACCAACATAATTCAAACCACATTTTGAAAAAAAAAAAATGCATTTGCCTCTGGAGAAGGCCTTTTGTGCTAAGTTTCAGTCCAACATGAATTTTTACATCTGATTTATATACCACTCAAAATGGAGTGTATAAAGGAAATCCTGACAGATCCTTAGAACAGCATGTGCCATAATAGAATATTTATACAGCTTTTCCATGATATAATTTATATGCAATGGGGTTTCAAATATTCCTAAAACTCACACAAGAGAGCATTATCGAATTTCTAAATGAATATTGCAGTTGGATTTCATTGTGAAGAATTTGGTTAAGGAAAAATAGCACATCTTATTAGTGTTTCTTTACGAAATGTGTACTCGGCTAAAGCAAAAATTCACTAACACTTATTTGATCAAAAAAGTTACAGCTTCTAAAATATCTTCCTCCCTTCAAAAGTTACAGAATTTTGTAATTTAATTTGTAATTTAATTTAGCGGTCAGTTGTTTGAGAAGACAAATGCAGAAGAGAAATATATGTCAATTTTTACTTCATATATGCAGGTAGATTAATAATAGTATGTAATATAAGTCAGAGTTAGACTGAAAATAAGTCTGTCTTAACGTAGAGAGTAGCAACTAAAGTGAATTCCTCTTGATCCCAAAGTTAATTTGCTTTCAGGATCTCAGAGATTGTATCTTCTAAAAGCATCAAGAATCTCTTCTAAACAGTACAGAATGAACTGTGGGAACACATTTAGTGAGGTAGGATTTCTGTTATGTCAGTCACCCTAGGCATGATGTCTTCTCTATGGAAGATTTTTTCAGGTCAGAGTTTGCAAACCTCCACATTGATGTGGTTGTCTGATTTTTTTGTTTTTGGTTTTTCTTTATTCTTATTAATCTATCCCCTTTGGATCAAAAGAAATATCTAGTGGGGGAGGAAAAGAGAATTTGTAACTCATAGGCATGTGACCGAGAGTGACCCAGAGGTATTTAATTGCACTGAAAGGCATGCATCATGAGATACTTGATAAGTGTCACCACATATGTAGTACTGGAGTATGTGTTAGCAAACAAACTAAGCACACTGCTGATCTATGTCCCATGAACATTATTTCAAAATAAGTGACCAAAAGAATTAAATAAAATTGACATAAGTAATATTAGATATATTAGATAAATAAACTAAAAATAACATGCAGAAGCAATATACCTCCAAAGTTAAAATTTGGGTTTCAGAGATAAACATATCTGGGTTTGAGTCTAAGCTGCACTGCATGCTAGCTGTGTGACCTTCTGCAAGTTAAACTCAATATCCCTTCTGTTAATTGTGAATAACAATTAGAATCTAATAGAGATTGTTAGAGATGTCCGTAAAATAATACATACAAAGTTTTGGCCTAGTGTATGGCACATAGTAAGTTATCAGAAAATAATAACTCCTGTAAAAAGCCAAGGCTAACTCTAGCTTTAGGTGGATCTAAAAAACCCTAGGGAGGCCCAAACTATCCAAAAGTTTCTCTTTTCTTTCTTTTCAAAGTTTCTGAAATTTCTGTTTTGGAGAGCAGTTTTCTTTGTTTTTTTTTCAGGATTTTAATCAACAAGGGAAACCCACTGAATTGTCAGTTTTCTTGAGATGTATGTTACCTGATATCTGGAATATCTTAAAGTTGGAAAAGATCTTAATGACTATTAAAATTTTCATGCTTAATAAATTAAAAAAATAAGGACTAGATCAAAAGGGTTAAAAAAGGCTTAATTGAGGCATTGAACAAATGTTATTTATCCCAGTTCATATTTATAATATTCATAATACATAATACATATTTATAATATTCATAATACATATTTATCCCAGTTAATATTCACTTAATAACTATGTGGCTATGGACATATTATTTTACTTCTTAAAGCCGCTATTTATTCATATGTAAAATAGGGGCAATGGTGCTTGTCCAGTCTTGTGATGATTAAGTTAACATAAAATGAGATTATATTTTTAAAGCTTCTAGTAAAGTGTTGGGCATATATATAGCTATCAAAACTCAAATATAATTGCCATCATTATTATCAAATTGTGTTCAGCTAATTTCTTGGTTCTTGGACTTGTGTTATTTCTTCTGACATCATAGTCTTCTTGTTAGGGTTTCAAAATTCATTCCCTAAGTGTTTATTAAGGGCCTGTGTTTCAGGTACTGTGTTGTTAGGCACAAGGTTGGAAACATGACTCAGTGAAGACCAGAGGCCCCAAGGAAACAGTCCTCACAGGGGCTGAGAGCAGAGGGGGTGAGGGGAGAGAACATTAAAGCCAAGCTCAGATTCTTCAGGTAAACAAGGGAAGCCACAGATGAAAAATAAGAACCACTTACATTACATTTTGAGTTTTCTCAAATCTGTGATCAATAACTGGTCTTGAGTACTGGCCAGGGGACTGACCTTTTCAGCATATCCTTTTCCCTACCAACAGCTGCTAAATGTTCCCAACTGTTGGGTACACAGACTGACTTCATATGGTCTTGTATTTTATTAAGTGAAACCAATTTATTATTTTAAGTAATGAAATGGCATGATATAGGTGTTGGATGGTATTTATAACTTGGCCAGGTGAATGCAAATAAATTCCTGAAAGATTTCAAGGCCAAAGGAAAAAAAAAGATCACTCTTCAGTACCTGAAGAATAATAGAAACAGGCACATTCAAGAATAGGAATGAGAGAGAGGCTTTCTAAAGTATGACTTGAAGATTACAGAGAGTTTATCTTTCAGGGTGGTAAACTGTTAAAATGAGGCCAAGAAAAACACTGGAAAATGGTGCCTAATATATGCTCACATTGCATGTTCCAGTCAGAGCTATAGCATTGTGAGACTTCCTTAATTTACACTTACAGTATAATCTGGAGTCCTGGAAATAGTCCAAAGAAGTGTAAATAGCCCCATGAAGCCTTTAGGACTTAATATATTCCATAACCAACCTGTTTTGAGTCCTAACTAATTGTGGAACCCTGGTCTGTTTAAGGGAGGGACCTCTGGCAAGGCCACATGGAAACATAAAACACAGCTGCACAGGACCCGTCAAGAGGACTGTTTGGAAACTGCCGGCTGGTTGACAACAAGGAGCCAACTAGCTTAGAGTTTCCTTGGAGATCTACCAGGGCTTTGTGGCTTCCTGGTCTTATGGGAAATCCATACTCCTATAAGCCTTGACTTTCCCTAGAGTAGTTTTGAACCTTTTCTGAGAGAAGAAGAGGGTCTCATCACTCAAGAGTTTCTCTCAAGCCCTAGCTAAAGGGGATCACTATAGATGCCAGGCCTCAAATGGATCCTCTGGGATCTCTACGAGCCTAATTTCCCACCTGAAGCCCATCTGCAGCCTGTAAAAATGGAGCGGGGGCCAAGAACACGGGGCCAATAAAGCTCCAGGCAAAAGATGATTGTGAAGTGGGACACAAGTTTTTCACCTTCTTCCAATTCTGCTGACCATGACTCCTGTCCTTGTTCCAAGGTTTCACCCCAACAGGCCAACAGGAATAGTGTAAGGGCAGTTACCTTAAGGGCAGACACCTGAAGAGGGCCTGACTGCCCACTGTGTTGTCAGACTTAAAAGATCATACAGATATAGGTATGTGTGTGTTTATATGCGTATGCACACATTTACATGATACACACACACAAAACTCCTCTTCTTGAATACAGACACCTCCAGGACAGAAGGGACTATACCTACCTTATACCCAATTAAAGTCAACTGCACAAATGGGCTTTGAGTTTGGATTGAGACAATGGAAATGGATAATTTTAGAGAAGAGAGCACTATGGGCAGAGTTGAGTACAGAGTTCTGGTAAGAGCTCCACAGAAGCAGGAGGGCCCAGGGGGTCTGGAGTATGTGTGTATATTTGGGAGGGAAGGAGGATTCCAAAAGCAATAAGGCATATTGGAAACAGTGTAAGCAGTAAAGTAGGGCATATTTGGGCTTTCATTCTTACTAATTAGTAGCTGTATGAACTTGGATAAATTACACTTTGTATCCATTTTATTCAGATGTAAAAAAGGGATATAATTTCTACTTGGCAGAGCTGCTATGAGAAATTCATTAGCTAACATATATAAACATCTATCCCAGTTGCTGACACTTTGTAGATACTCAAAATGGCATTGGTGATAAATTCCATATTTTAAAATCTTGTATATGGCTAGTCCTTTGACCAAAATTAATGGAGAAATGTTTTTTTTTCCCCTCAATATCATTCCTGCTACCTAGACCCAGGTTAGTATAAATCCATAGTTTTGTAGCTCAGTTGGTAAAGAATCTGCCTGCAATGCAGGAGACTCAGGTTCAATCCCTGGGTGGGAAAGTTCCCCTGGAGAAGGAAATGGCCACCCACTCCGGTAATCTTGCCAGGAGAACCTCATCGACAGAGGAGCCTGGTGGGCTACAGTTCATGAGGTCACAAAGAGTCAGGCACGACAGAGTGACTAACACACACACACGTTTTAGAATTATGGATTTTTCAACAAGTTTGGGGGCACTAACTAGGGAAACTATATTCTATAGTATTGCTACTATGGGGGAAAAATGATTCCCAAATTCCAGAAACTTCTGGGCTACAAAAAATTTTTGGAACATCAGTCAGAAACTAGGTATTTTTTTTAATGAACTACAACATGTTTTTTCCTTAAGGTAGTTCTTAAGATGGTTCTTTTGGACTAAAAACTGAGTTGGCTATACAGTTTCATTTTATCATCTCTGTATATAAACATGAATAGAGAGTGAAATTTAATTTGATATAGTTTTTTCCTCTAAGAAGATATATTATACACCTTTGAATTTTAATCATTTCTCTGCTTTTAAAGCATTTTCTGTACACCACCACTGTATAAAAAGAAAAGGGTCCTCAGGACATAGCTCTCAAATCTTTTCAGGTTTTTATTCTGCTTCTCTAATAACTTTTCTTGGGTAACTGGCACGGTAGTATTATTATCTATTATATAAATAATGCTGCAATTTCCTGTTAGTATAGTGGTGAGTATCCCCACCTGTCAATCTGGAGACCAGGGTTCGATTCCCCAGTGGGAAAACACTGGAAACCTTTGGGCTTCCCTGGTGGCTCAGACACTTAAGAACCTGCCTGCAATTGGGAGACTCAGGTTCAGTCCCTGGGTTGGGAAGATCCCGTGGAGAAGGACATGGCAACCCACTCCCAGTATTATTCCCCGGAGAATTCCATGAATGGAGGGGTCTGGAGGGCTATGGTTCATGGGGTCGCAAAGAGTCAGACACGACTGAGCAACTAACACTTTCACTCTCATATAAATAGTAACTGGTTTGGAAACCTTAATCAGACCATCCTGCTGTTTAAAGATTTTATGATAAATAGAAATAAATTGCCACATTGGACTGTTACACAGCACTGTTTAGTAACAGAGACCAACTGTTCATTAAAAAAACCTGTCTTAGGAAATTTCATTGTTCCCTCCCCTTATAGTTAACCCTGAAAACAGTCTGTCTGTATTGCATACCAGTGCTATTCAAATTACAACTAGAAATGGGATTCAAACATCGTAAGACAATGATTTGCCCTGTGTGCAGCTGTGGATTTGAATTTCATTCACTCCTTTTGAAATTTGCAAAGTAAAAAAGATCAAAATATCCCCAAGGTTTAAATCTATAAAGCATGCCAAACTGTAGATGCTTTTACTAATTATGTGAAACAGATTTTATAGCCCATTTAACACTGATGGTACTTTGCTTATTTTACAGAATTAAACCATAATACAAAGCTAACCTATTGATGATGAAATTATAAGAAAAATCCCAAACTGGTTTCACTTTTAAAAATTATTATAGATGTCTTCACACAATTACAGATTACATAGAACTGCTTGGGTAACTTTCAGCTTCATAAGCCATATAGGAAATAAAACAGTATTTTTTCATTTTAATAAGATCTTCTCCTGGTGATTAATCTTAAAATAATATATTGTAACTACTTAAATATCTTGAATATTTTACCAATTGAAAAATCTCACCAAATTTTAAAATTACATTCAGGTACAAGCAGAAAAAAAAAATATGATCCTCAGATGTAATCTTGAGTATGTATATAAGACTATTGTGTTTTAGTGTAAATGAAATTATAATCATTTTTACCAATGCTAATACAGCACTTGATCTGAACAGTCTTCCTTGAATTGTATTGTAGGAGAGGCCATCTAATTCTATCCTTTTCTTTCAGGCAAAATTATTCTGAAAACTACCCAAACCAAATGCTTATAATATTCTCTTATTAAACATCTCCTGGAGAGATTGTATTCTTTAGTAAAGTATTATTTCAGGAAATTCTATATCTTTCATGTAGTCATTCCTGTTGTTCTATGTCTTTAATCTTGTCATTTTTAATGCTGATTCTCAATTGAAATAAATGTTGGAGTTCCTATCCTTTTACTTAAAGTTAGAATTACACTGTTTATGTGACTGATTTCTATTTGCTATGTCAAATAAGCTCAATAAACTTAGATCTCCCCTCGAGTTCCTAACTATTAAACTAATAAGCTAGTTTGTAGTATTTCAATGCAAAAGTCAAAGAAGAAAAAGATCATCACCAAGCAGTGAATGACAGCACTATTATAAGGACTGTGCACTGCCAGAACCATGGTTATTAGGGAAGCTGAATGGATGAGTAGGCTAGCTAAGAAGCGCTCCCAATCCTACCTCCTTTACCTTTGAGTCCTGATTATTGAACTCCTGTTGAAGTCAGAGAAGGGAATAGACTTTATTTTACTAAATTACAAAATTAAAAGTACTTCAGAAGATCATTCCATTTATTCCTCAATCCTACATGTAAAGTTAGCTGTATTAGATTTGTTGAAGCTCTCTTAGACAAATAATGAATAATTTTGAATAATCATTACTATTTTCTAGAAATCTAATTTTTAATTCAATTTCATTCAATAATATAATTTTATGAGTACACTGAAAAGAAAGTTTGAATAGATTTATAAAACTCAAATGTAATACTTCCAACTGAAATTTAAGCTATCTTAAATTTCAATGATTAAATTTAAGTATCATTTTGTAGAAAGGTTAATACTGTGTCTACAAACAGAAGTCATTTGAATATGTTAAAATTATTGATTGTGTCTATGTGTGTTTACAATTTTTTCCCATATATGATTTTTAATTGGAGGATAATTGCTTTACAATGTGTATTGGTTTCTGCCATACATTAACATGAATCAGCTATAGGTATCCGTATGTCCCCTCCGTCTTGAACTTCCCTCTTACCTCCCACCACATTCCACCCCTCTAGGTTGTCACAGAGCTCCAGTTTGAGTTCCCTGAGTCATACAGCAAATTCCCACTGGTTTTCTGTTTTACATATGGTAGTGTATATGTTTCCATGCTACTCTCTCCAATGTGTTACAATTTTAAAGGTATTGTTTGAAGGAATTAATATGTACAGAGTATTGGTATAGTCAATCTAGTTGATAATGTATTTATTAAATTAAACATGTGGGTGCTAAGTCATTTCAGTCATGTCAGACTCTTTGTGATCCTATGGACTATCCCTCAGGCTCCACTGTCCATGGGATTCTCCAGGCAAGAATACTGGAGTGGGTTGCCATGCCTTCCTCCAGGGGATCTTCCCAACCCAAGGATCGAATCTGCGTCTCTTATGTCTCCTGCATTGGCAGGAGGATTCTTTACCACCAGCACCACCTGGGTTTCAAAAGTTCTAAACACGTCAATATATACATAAAATGAATGAATAAAATAATCACTTCAGCATGATATTCTTGCTGCTGCTAAGTCACTTCAGTCGTGTCCAACTCTGTGCGACCCCATAGATGGCAGCCCACCAGGCTCCCCTGTCCCTGGGATTCTCCAGGCAAGAACACTGGAGTGGGTTGCCATTTCCTTCTCCAATGCATGAAAGTGAAAAGTGAAAGGGAAGTCGCTCAGTTGTGTCCAACCCTCAGCAACCCCATGGACTGCAGCCTTCCAGGCTCCTCCGTCCATGGGATTTTCCAGGCAAGAGTACTGCAGTGGGGTGCCATTGCCTTCTCCTGATATTCTTGAGCTTCCTTCATATTTGTTTATACATTCAATATCTGTGCTGAGCTTCTAACATGGGAGAAAGAATAAGTAATTTTGCCCACCTGTGTTCAAGTCATCCTTGATGCATTGCTTTTTTGGTGGAAAGTACACATATATGTATACATGAGCTTTTCACTTTTCACAAAGATAGTAATTTTCCAGTATTTTATACTGTTTGTATTAGTAATAATACCTCATTCAAAGCTAACTTTGGTAAATCAAGTTAGGTTTGAGACCATGGCAGTTATACAAATATTCAAGGCATTTATTTACAAATATCATAAAACTCATGCAGTTCAGGGCTACTCCTGTGGCTGATTTATTCATGTTAGGCAACTTGCTTTTGCCCTTTCATGGCTTTGACAAGCTTCCTTAAAATACCTACATTTCTGGCAATATTTTCCCATAGAGTAGCTACCCCCATGATGCAAAATAAAACAACTCCTTAAATAAAAGTGTTGATGTTTGCCATGTTTGCATCTGATGTAACTTACAGGCAAAGAAATTACATTCAGTGAAACTTTACTGTTTATCAGATATCTTTATTTAAGGAAGAAGACTTTTGTCTTATACCCCTTTATATATGTTTAGTCACAGTGTTGTCAATACTACCTTTCCAACAGTGGCCTTTCCCTGCACTTTCAAAAGTTTCAGAAACTTTTATGTGTGTACCATCTTCCCGATTGGACTGCAAGGTCCTTGAGGTCAGTGATAATATATTAGTTTAAGCATTATTCCCCACTGTAACTAACAAAGGGTTTCATGTGGAAAAGCTCTAAGAAAAATACTGATTAAACCTGATAACCATAAAGTCTGGTAAAATCCTAAAGTATTCATTCTAAATAATTAAGGAATGAATTATGCTTATTATAACATTAATGATGAGTTGTTTTATTGGTTTCACAATCTTTAAAACTCAGGGACCTTCTGGTTATCTCCATCTGGATACCCAGGTGGCAAATTAACTCCGTTATGTCCAAAACCAAAGTTAAATTTCCCCTTCAATCCTAATCCCTCTTCCTTTATTCTATATTTTGTTTAAAATCATAGACATCATTCCAGTCATGCAAATAAGAATTATCAACATAAGAAATGATGATGCGATTTCTCTTTTGCAAACTCATATTAATTCTGCACTCATATTCTATTCCGTTGCCACAGAAGTAATGACTGTGCATTTGATTATAAATAAACATTATTTTAAAAATAAAGAATAAAGTATACAAAAACCATATTTACATATT
The DNA here is from genome assembly GCF_002263795.3 of Bos taurus. NCBI lineage: Eukaryota > Metazoa > Chordata > Mammalia > Artiodactyla > Bovidae > Bos > Bos taurus. The sequence goes on from NC_037331.1 coordinate 54,564,070, forward strand.
ATAAAAACAACAGATAAGAGGGAACTTTATCTCTGAATATTTGCATATTTGTTGCCTAAATTGACTCAAAATTGAATTTAGAATTGAACATATCATCCATATTAACATCTTGTAGTCAGTCTAAATTTACTTTCAGGTACCAGGATATCAAAGAAAGATCAAATTGAAAAATAAGTTAATACAGTCAATGGCACCCCACTCCAGTATTCTTGCCTGGAAAATCCGACAGATGAGCCTGGTAGGCTGTGGTCCATGGGGTCACTAAGAGTTGGACACGACTGAGCAACTTCACTTTCACTTTTCACTTTCATGCATTGGAGAAGGAAATAGCAACCCACTCCAGTGTTCTTGCCTGGAGAATCCCTGGGACAGGGGAGCCTGGTGGATTGCCGTCTATGGGGTCACACAGAGTCGGACACGACTGAAGTGACTTAGCAGCATATGATACTAAAGGATCATTCAGTCTTCCCTTCTTTCTTGTCTTCTAAAGAACTGACTCATTTTCTTTGGGACCCTTTGGACTGTAGTCTGCCTGGACCCTCAGTCTGTGGGATTCTCCAGGCAAGATCACTGGAGTGGGTTGCTATGCCCTCCTCTAAGGGATCTTCCCAACCCAGGGATCAAACCTGTCTCCCGTGCCTCCTGCAATGCAGGCAGATTCTTTACCCGCTGAGTCATCGGGGAAGCCCACTGAGTCACTACAATGTTACTATTCTGTAATGTCATGCAATCTTAATATCCCAAATAAATATCCATTAGTCAGCTTTTGGCTTCCTTCATACCATAGGGTTGCAAAAACTCAGACACGACTGAAGCAACTTAAAATACACACACACATGCCACGATCCAGACCAGTGGGAAAATAGAAAAATCCAACAGGTTGAGTAACAAAAGACCAAAAACAGATACTGTATGTCCACTGATCAGAACTGAGTCATTCATTCTTTCTTTTTGCCAGGACCATGGCCAATACTGATTATTCATGTTAGTTCTACCGCTGCTGCTTGCTGCACTCACTGATTCTGACACCTGTGGATTCCGATCTGGCTGTTGTTCTGTCTCCTTTTCTTTACCTGAATGACTTCCTTTGACTGGGTCTTTTGCCTCTACCAGATTCCTCCTGTGTACCTAAACCTAAACACCTAAACCATGTCCTCCCTGTCTTGAGACTGCAGATTCTTTGTCTTTGTTTATTTGAAACCATAAAAACAAAAGCAATTAAAGAGAAATAATGCAGTGTATGTAAATGGTTAACCTTAAAACCTACCTAAAGATAAAATAATGAATCTGCTACATTCTGTTGAGTACTTTAAACAATTACTTTATATATTTTACACTTAAAGAAAAGTTATAGGAATAATATGAAGATGTCCCATATTCTTGTAAAGTATATAATAGTCCAGTTGCATTGATTCTTGTAGGTAAAAGCATTTATCATTGAAAACCATAAGCAATGGTAACTTTCTGATGTGTAGCTAATTACTGATTTTTGCACAATATAAAGTAAATTTAAAATTTTTTGTGAAAATAACAAGCTCAGATGGAAATAGTAGTTATCACTATATTATAATGCTTTCAATTTTTAATTATAGTATTTTTCTCTTTATGATATAAGAATTAGGAAACATATTTTTAGGAAATTAGCATAAATAATTACATATTTTATATGGCAAAATAATAGTAAACCCCATGTATAATGATATATTAATAATCTTTGAAATCACTATCCTCAACTGTCATCTCATAGTTTTCCTAAGAGTCTTACTATAATTTTCCTAATATTCTAAAGAGCTTTACTATATTAAACCTGAAGTTTCCATCCAAAGTATAAATGTATTATTGAAGTAGGTAATGCATGGTATTTTTAAGTAGTTATATTTCATTTTCTCATAAGAAGTGTTTTAATGAAATGCTGAAAATTAAAGTTTTATTATCTACATTTGTTGTCCAATTAACTTTCAGTATGCAAGTATGGATGGGTTCCTACTGAAAATGACATTTGTGAGACTGAATTGAAGAATTCTTGGGGATAGCTTAGCTATTGATGGAGCAGTCTGGAGGGGTAGTCTTTCTTAGTACAATAGAATATACTTGTCTGTGACTAATTGTAACCTCTGAGGACATTAATTTTTCAAAAACCCTCAAAATTATGTTGGTGTGATTATAAGAGTTTTTTTTTTTTCTGTGTTATTCTTCAGTTTCTGGAGAATCTCTTGACTACTTATGGTAATTTTGGACCAATTTGCTTTCATTCTTTCAGTTTTTACCTGAGCATCTATAACATTTATTAGAACTTGTCTACAAAACCAAGTGGGACTCTCATCTTATTCATGGACTGTAGCCCATCAACAGCTTTAAATTTATGATATTTTACTACTTTAACATGTGAGCTTGTTCTTTTATTCAGAAATATCTAATTATATAAACTTAAGGAATGCATGTTTCAAATATCTCTCTTATTATTTCTTAAGTGATATAAAATTATCTTCCACTAGAACCCTTTTATACATTGTAATCAATAAGGCCCACTCCATTTACATAAGAAGAAATTTAGGCAACAAGGGATTTGTTTGATCAAGTTCAGGAAATATATAAGATGAAAAGTTGTTTTGTGATTTAAGTTATTTTGTGATTAAGGTCTCTAATTCCCTGTGCTCCATTAAGCCGATTAATCATAAAGAAATTATGGAGCCCTTGTTTTCTTCTAGTTAGCTTCTATTTTCAAGCATTAATTTGGTTAACAGATAATATTTATGAACATGAGAAGACCGTATGTGCCAAATGGAATAAAACAGACAGAGGAGATCATAGGAGATATGAACATAGATGTTAGAGAAATGATATACTGCAGGCTGCCCTGATTAGAAACAGTATCACAGAGGAATTGAACTTAATCTTGAAATGGGTAGGTAGAGAAGAGTTAAGAGACTGTTTATACAGAATAAAAAATATTTGTGGACACAGGAGCAAATAGATAAGTAGGTGATTTTGTTAATCAATTTGACTGCCTGGAATAGAAAGAATTATGAGAGTCAAACTTGAAGAACAAGGTTGAGAAAGAACTGCACAGTCTTGTTAGACCAAGGATTTTGAATTTAGTTCCTATGCTCAGGGACAAAGTATTATTTTAGCTATATCAATTCAGAAAGTGCATGCAGGATAAATCAGAGAAAAGTGGAGAGAAAAGCATGAACTAGGTCACTGTTCATAAGAAGGGACATAGATTTTCTACATTCATAACTGTTTATTACTGTTTTATATGTATGGAATGTTTAAAATGTAGAGTTTATCCTTTCTCATTTTTAATATCAATAATTGAATTCTGCTATAGGTCATCTTTAATGCAAATAAACATATACATATTATGCTACTAATTATTTTTTATTTAGACACTTCTATACTATTTCATGGCTGATTTATTTTACTATTCTGGTGATACTTAGGGGAAATTTACTGCTATAATTGTTTTTTCACCCAAATTCTTCCTTCAAAATCTAACGTGTATGTTTTAATTTTGTTAAAAAGGTTAGTCCAGGTATTTCAGTCTTTATCCTCTTGGATGGATACGTGGAAATCACACCAGTATGGTTTTTCTATAATACCAAGATTGAGAGGGTATTGATCCTGGTTCAGATGAAAAGAAATGGTCAAAGTATTACTAGCAAAGTTCTAACTTTGCTTTTCAGCTTGCATATTAAAAGGGTGTAGAAAAAAGATTAGTAACTAGAATAAATGATCTTCATACATTCGACAAATATTTATTAAACACCTACTATGTGCCAGGTACTGTTCTGAGTACTAGAGATACATCAATGGAAAAAAAAAAATGATAATCCCTGTCCTCATGTAGCTTACATTCTAATGGAAGGAAAACTAATAGGTAATAAACATAAATATTAAGCAAATTATCTTGAAAGATGATATATGCAATTGAGAATATAAAGAGCAGAGCAGAACAAGAAGAATAAGAAATAAAGACTACTTCATGATAAGTGATCAGAGACTTGAAGAGAGACAGTCATGAAGAAATCTGGGGGGAGAGAGCTCCATGCTGAACAAAGCAACCACTGCAAATATTCTAAGGATATCCAAGATCTCCCCTTCTGTTTGCATTAGGTTTTCATGCTTTTCAGGTCTCCAGCACATTCTTGGGTTTATTTCCCACAGGATCCATCACTACTCACAAGGTCTCTGAGAGAAGGAGGGAGTACAGCATAGGTACAGATGAAAACACATCATTGGCAGTTTATCTTTGGCATCAACTCTTTTAGGGTCCCTTTTCTGCTTTCTCTGGCTGTCCAAATCTCTGTATCCTATCTTTTAGATCCATCTTTGCTACTGAAGGACTGAGTTGCAATTTTGTCTTGGTGAAGGTGCAGTTGTGTTATTGTATCTATCATGATTTTATTTTCAAAATGTTCCAGTTATCCTAACAATTGACTGCTGTGCTGTGCTTAATCACTCAGTCATGTCCAACTCTTTGCAACCCCAGGGACTGTAGCTGCCAGGCTTCTCTAGGCAAGAATACTGGAGTGGGTTGCCATGCCCTCCTTCAGGGGATCTTCCCAACCTAGGTATCGAACCCAGGTCTCCCACATTGCAGGCAGATATTTTACCTCCTAAGCCACCAGGGAAGCCCAAGAATACTGGAGTGGGTAGGCTATCCCTTCTCCAGGGAAACTTCCTGACCCAGGAATTGAACCAGGGTCTCCTGCATTGCAGGTGGATTCTTTACCAGCTGAGCTACGAGGGAAGCTCCAACAATAGATAATGAGTATTGTAATATTGAATAAGTTTATGTAAATTGATATCTGTGAGAAGAAAATATTCTTCATAAAATCAATGCCCTATACATATAAATTAAGCAAATCATTTCACATTGATGATTTGGAAAGACAGTAAAAGTAATCTTGCAGGTTACTTCACTTTTGTAGCAAATAAGGAAAAAAGGCCTGAATGTATGCAGTTTTGATCTTTCTTTATAAAACATTATTTTACATATTATAAACTCCAAACACATTAAACTATCAGTATTATCCACAGATATATTTAAGTCATTACATTGCATATTCTGTTTTTTTCCATAACTGTCACCTCATCACTACCATTGTCATCTCAAGACTAATTGTCTCTTTTGTGGGATCTAACCAACTGGTGTCCTTGGCAATGCAGTTTATTGTCCTTCCATTTACAATAATTGTTGGGGTAATTTGACACATAGTGCAAATGGAAAACATTTTACCATCCCAGGTTTAAGTCTTAATAAACACCATCAATTTTATAATCAACAATACAGCTGTTAAGGTAGAGAAGATTAATGTTTCTTATCCTAAATAGCATCTAGATTTCCTTTCAGTTAAAAAAAAATCAGTAAATTTAAATTCATTGATGTATGAATTGGTAATATCTGTGATAAATACAAATTAATTGTTTTATAGACCTAACAGGAGCAGAAGTAAAATCTTTATAAAATTTACATTAATGCTAACCTACTTGATTATGTATACCCTCTCCTCCTCCCACCCTACAGAAAATCTTCAGTTCAGTTCAGTTGCTCACTCGTGTCCAACTCTTTGCGACCCCATGCACTGCAGCATGCCAGGCCTCCCCTTCCATCTTAATAGCAGAGTATTGTTACTGAAGGATATATTTTCTCACTATCCATACTTTGATATAGTAAAAGCCAGTAGTGTAAAGCAGTGTTTCTTAAGCTTGGGTGCACATCGGAAGGGGAAAACTAAGGCATTCCTGCCCAGATCCTCCTATAAGACCACACTTTCATTGGTAGGGGTTGGGTTGCAGGCACAGATTTTTAAAAATCTCCTCAGCTGATTCTGATATGCAATGAGTTGTGAACAGTATAAACAAAAGATGAAACACAGATATTTTGAGTTGTAACTTTTAAAAAATTTTTGAAAATCACTTAGTCTCAATATCCACCGAAAGAATAACACTATTAAACAAAGAAAAAATTAGCAAATAAAGTAATTCTGTTGCAAATGTGGCATGAGGGATTTTTAAGCATTAATAGCAACATTAAGGACTGTGGGAATTAAGATACCAAATGTAAGCTTTACAAACAGGGCATTTATTAAAGAAATTTTGTCCTATCATTTGTGATGACTTGGGAAAGAAAAAAGACTCATTAAATAGCATGGTAAAGTTTTCCATTTAGAATGAAATAGGCTTTCAGAAAGTATTTACTTTTTGAAAAGTGTATATTTTACAATTCAGAAAAAAATCAAACTTTTAAATATGGTGTGTAATCTTATTAAAGGATATGATCTTCTTTCAGTCTGATCTCTTTGCAAGCCTATGCACATGCGCAGTTGCTATTGTCTTCCCTGAGTTTGAATTATGGATCTTATTACAGTTGACCCTGTATGGATCCTGTATGGACCCTGTTATGGATCTTAATACAATGAGGATACCAGGGGTGCTGACCCTCTTTGTAGTTGAAAATCTGAGTATAACTTATAGTTGGCCTTACATACACTCAGTTCCTCTGTATCCATAGTTCTGCATCATCAGAGTTAACCAACTGCAGTTCAGGCAGTACTATAGTATTTACTATTGAAAAAACAATTGGCATATAAATGGACTCATGCAGTTCAAGCCTGTGTTGTTCAATGGTTAACTGTATTTTCTTCTATAGGATTCCATACTTCCCCAATCCTGAAAGGTATGGCTGTGATTTTAAATGGCCAGTTTTCATTTATCATTCTTCAGACAGTAAGCTCTATGAAGGCAGTTGATTCAATCGCAGCTTGTGCTAGTGGTTTAATTTCTAGCATGATCTAGCATGATGCCTAGCACAAGTTAACTATTTGTTGAATGAATAAACATTAAATTTTGTCCAACATTATTCTAACTTAGCCTGATTTCCAATCTAAGTTATAATAATGTAGAAGGACAGAATCCTTTTAAAGCCACTTGATAGCTGTATTCTTCAGAACATTAAGTATAAAGTCCTGTGCCATCATGTTACAAGTGTGGCAGAGATCCCCATCTTTGGAAGCATAACTGCATCCCTGCAGGATTTAGCTCTTGTGTCTGACACCTTCAGCAATCCCAGCCTGTGTCCCAACTTCTTCAGTCATCTGTTCTTTGTCTTTTAGTTCATATTGGTTCTCATCTTGTGCTTCCCAAACATCATACTGCTCTTCTAATCATAGTAGTCTATCTTAGTGAGCCCTTCACACTTCATCTTAGGATTCCCTGGTAATGTATATCGCTTTACTTAATCAGGGATCCAAAAGCTTTCAACTGGGAGAGTCATCTTGGCACAGATGAGCTCCTCCTGCCTACTCCATCTCCTCTAGTGAAAGGCACCAGAGGAATAATACAGTGTTTGTGCTCTAAGCTTCTTAAATCAGTTGTATTTCTTTTCTTGAATCTGTAGATTTGTTTGCATCATCTCTGAATCTGCTTACATCTACTCCAGTCTAGAAATTAGCTAGGACCAATAACTGGTATATGTTTTCTAGCATCACAGTATTGAAATTAACATGAACAAGAATATGAGATGTAGATAATTGCATGTGATAACTACACTTATAGAGACTATTTATTTTAAAAATAATATTGCTTCCTATTTAAAGAATTTTAATCAAATAGATTCTATGTAGTGTATCGGCAAGTTAGCGAAGATCTTAAAGCTAATTTAAAAATTCTACTGCTTGGACATTATCAAAGTTAAGCACTCTGCACTCCAAAAGACACAGTCAGGACAGTGAAAATGGGAGAAAAGACTTACAAATCATGTATCTAATAAGTGTCTTACCCAAAAGAACTCTCACAGATCGATAATAAAAGACAGCCTAATCTGAAAATGAGCAAAGATTTAAATAGACATTTCTCTGGAGAAGATATAGTAATGATCAATAAGCTGCAGTCTATGGGGTAGCAAAAGAGTTGAACACAACTTAGCAACTGAACAGCAACACAAAGAGCATGAAAAAGAACTCAACATAATTAGCTACTATAAAGTAAGTGAAGTGAAAGTCACTCAGTCATGTCCAACTCTTTGCGACGCTATGGACTGTACTCCATGGAATTCTCCAGGCCAGAATACTGGAGTGGGTAACCTTTCCCTTCTCCAGGGAATCTTCCCAACCCAGGGATCAAACCCAAGTCTCCCACATTGTAGGTGGATTCTTTACCAGCTGAGCCACAGGGGAAACCCAGTTACTATGAAAATGCAAATCAAAACCACAATGAGATGCCACTTTACGCCCACTATAATGACAACAATCAATAAGAGAGATAATAATAAGTGTTGGTGAGAATGTGGAGAAACTGAAATTATAGGATTATCATAAACCCAGCCATTTCACTTCTAGGTATCTAACCAGGGGAAATGAAGACACATGTCCATCCAAACACTATGCAAATTGTTCACAGAAGCACTGTCTACCAGAGCCAAAAGGTGGAAACAACTCAAATACCTATCAACTGGTGAATGCGTAAATAAAGTCAGTGTATCTATACAATGGAATACTATTCACCAATACAAAATGAAGTATTGATACATCCTACAACACTGATGAACCTCAAAAACATTTTCCTCCATAAAACAGGGAAGAAGCAAAAAACACATATTGCATGATTCTCTTTAGTGTGAAAAGTGCAGAACAGGCAAATATATTAAGACAGAAATAAGATTAGTGGTTGCCTAGGACTGGGGAGAGGAGTAAAGAGTGATTCTAACAGTCACATCCTTTTGGGGGGTTCTGGAAATGTACTAAAATTAGATTTGGGTGGTAACTGCACAATTCTGTAAATTGAACAAATCTGAATTAAACATTTAAAATGGGTGGATTTTGTGGTATGTAAATTTTATTTCAATAAAGCTGTTACCTTAAAAAAATATATTACTAATTTTGTGTAGAGATACAAATATATTATGATAAACAGATCTTGATTTCTGAGCTGCACTGCAGAATTTAGGGTTTATAAGTTTAGAAATAAGGGTCTGTTTCTCCTAAAATTTAGTAGAGGAACAGTAGTAAAAGCTTGTTTTGTTTTTTAGATAAGGCTAGAATAAAATGAGAAGAAAATGAATATAGGTTAGCATATAAAGTCCCAGAAAAAAATTGTATTTCCATACATGGTGTGTGTATAAGCTTTAAAAGATACTTGAATACCTTTCCATGACTTCTATAGCTAATTCTATTGTGGGAATAGGAATATAAGTTTGATTCCCTTCTTCATAGTATGTTAATTCAAGAACTGAACAGCTTTCACTCTATAACATTTTTCTTATTGTTTCAACAGGGAATGCAGATATTAATTTCATCTTTTTTGCAAAGTGTAAAGTGTTGATGTAATAATAATAGCTAATACTTATTGATTGCTTGCTGTATGCCAGACACTGAGCAATTCAAATCCATTTCTTCACTCATGTGTTACATTGGCACAAACACTTACTTGGCTTACTTAATTGCACTATTCTTTCTTGTGTCCTCTTTCATGGCCTTTCTCTGCTCTCTTTTTCTTTTTTCTACTCCACTACTCTTTCCCCACCCACCTTTAGAGCAAATTATTCAACTGTTGGCTACACTCTTTGTTTCAGAGTTTCACATTTTAAAAGCAAGTGTTTTGTTCACATTGTTCTGCCTTTGGCCAAAGACCAATTTGATATTACAGAAAAATATCAAATCAGATTTTATGCTGAATTTTGATTGATTTAGTCAAAATGTTCAACTGGTTTGTTTATATAAACCTGCCTTAAATCAAAGAAAGGTGGGCTGAAGGGGAGGAGGTCTTTGAAAGTGAAGTGGTAGATTCCACAGGAGAGCAGAATCTTTTGTGAAAAAATCTGCAACAGAGGACAAAAGAAAGAAAATACTAGTTCACAAAAGGTGTGGGTGAAGGACTGGCAAAGCAAACCTATAACAGAAGATGTGGACATTTGTGAGTATGCCTCAGTGCATTGCATTAATAATTTGCATATTAAGAAGTCACGAGTCTTCATGTTAATGAATCCCTAACTAGTCTCTGACACAATAGACTGAGCGTCCCTGGAGGAGTCATTATGGCCCATCATGTCAATGATCCGCATATTAATGACTCCCTTACAGGCTCATCAACAGGTAGCCTCATAGGCTTCCATTGAGTTCTTTTTCATTTGCTTTTTAAATGTACCTTCTCCTCCCTTCCTTTTGTAATCTATTGTGAAGAATTGACAAAAAGGTGCATTAAGATGATTTTAATGTGATGTAAGTTCACAAAAGCATTAAATTTAGAAATAATACATTAAGACTTTCTGAGTCTGCCTACAAAACTTTTCAAAAGCAGTTACATACAAATCCAGTTTGATAATAGCATTATTATTTGGATTTCAACACAAACCATCCAATCTAATTTATCATATTTCTCTTTTCACTGATATATCAATTTATGCTATGATTAGCATAAGTAGAACAGCTAGTTTAAAAATGTTTGTGAAATTGAATTTCTTGAAAATGGAAATGAATTTCAGTGGATTTCATATCATAAAGATTACTAAACACTTACTAAAACTATAAAACTAAAAAGCAGAAACTGCTAAGATATAGAATTTTAAAATATAAATGAATTTTAAATTAAGAGAAAAAACAAGACAATAAATAAATGGTCCTAGGATCTAAAAAAAGTATTTCATAACTTATAAATTTAACATTTAGTTAAAAGCAATCACATGAAGGCAGTACTTTAATATTTCTAACTTGATTTGGCTTGCTCTGACTTTTGTTGGTCCTAATTATTGTATTATTATATATGAAATGCCTGGCCGGATGAAGCACAAGCTGGAATCAAGACTACCAGGAGAAATATCAATAACCTCATATACGCAGATGACACCACTCTTGTGGCAGAAAGCAAAGAGGAACTAAGGGCCTCCTGATGAAAGTGTAAGAGGAGAGTGAAAAAGTAAAACTCAACGTACAAAAAACTAAGATCATGGCATCTGGTCCCATCACTTCATGGCAAACAGATGGAGAAACAATGGAAACAGTGACAGAATTTACTTTCTTGGGCTCCAAAATCACTGCAGATGGTGATTGCAGCCATGAAATTAAAAGACACTTGCTCCTTGGAAGAAAAGCTATGACCAACCTAGACAGTATATTAAAAAAACAGAGACATTACTTTGCTGACAAAAGTCTGTCTAGTGAAAGCTATGGTTTTTCTGCTGGTCATGTATGGATGTGAGAGTTGGACCATAAATAAAGCTGAGTGCTGAAGAATTGATGCTTTTGAACTGTGCTATTGGAGAAGACTCTCGAAAGTCCCTCAGACTGCAAGGAGATCAAACCAGTCAATCCTAAAGGAAATCAGTCCTGAATATTCATTGGAAGGATTGATACTGAAGCTGAAGCTCCAATAGTTTGGCCTGATGCAAAGAATTGACTCATAGGAAAAGACCCTGATGCTGGGAAAGATTGAAGGCAGGAGGAGAAGGGGATGAAAGAAGATGAGATGGTTGGATGGCATCACCAACTCAATGGACATGAGTTTCAGCACGCTCTGGTAGTTGGTGATGGACACGGAAGCCTGGCGTGCTGGAGTCTATGAGGTCGCAAAGAGTCATACATGACTGAGTGACTGAACTGAACTGAATTATATTTATGATATCTGGTGATTTTTTACAAACATAAAAGGTATAATCTCCTATATGAAATACTGTAGAACTGCTCTACTAGTACTTATATTGAATTACACATCATTTCCCCTGATTTACTCTACAGATAAAGGGAAAGGTATTGATATATGCTTGAAACTCTCAAGAGACAGGAATGGGAAAAGGCTGGGGGAAGAGTTGTAGAAGATTGCCACTTTGCCCCCACTAAAAAGAAAAGAACAATCACATGCAAACTATACTGTCTTGGGAAACAATACAGGGCACAGATGCTCAGGGGAGTGGCTGCCACCCTAAGTTGGGCAACAGATCCTTTTGGGAGGTGAGGTTCCGAAAGATTTGATTTCACAGCCTGGAAGTCTCATGCTCCTTTGTTTTCCTTCCTGCTCTCAGCCCTTCCAAATACAACCTTTTCACATACACACTGGGAATATCAATTTACATTTTAAATTGCCTTTTTCTTAAAACAGTTTTCAAAACAATATGTAACACAAGTTCTGTAGAGCTTGGATGTCAAAGCTCAGTATTGAACAAACCAAGTATCTTAGTGATACTTATATGTAGATTTCACAGAGAAAACAGGTTTAATCAAGAGTTCCTTAATTGCAATTAGTTGGCTCACAGTCATGACCCTGTGATAATGACATTTTACACAACCACAAACAAATCAGTAATAAATAAAGCCTGAGAATTAGTATCCTTAGGAAAAAACAGATATTAATAATTCTCTGATAATATTTGAAAGGAAGATGAAGTATAAAATCCTTAGAAATTGCTTTGTAGGGGAACATGGAGAATCAGAATGTCAGAATTTTAAAGTAGTAAGAATCTCAGCTGGACAACCATTAATTTTTTGTCATCCATGGATGACAATTACTTCCATTAAGAGCTGAGGTAAAATAAGGACTTTAGACCAAATAAAGTTAAGAATTTTTTCTGGTATCTCTCTGATATACATTCTTTAGTTTTTCCTCCATCACTTAAAAACATTTACATTTCTCTCTTGCTAGAATATAATTGGCAGATTGTGGCAGAATAGTCCCTTGGACCAGGTTTACCTATAAGTTTTTTTTTTTTTCCATTTAAAATTCATGGATTCTGGTTGTAATTGCATTGCTCCCAAAGCAATCTACAATATTTTTGTTGTTCACATGTGAACTTCCAAGATTTGACTTCATTACAGACTAGATTCTCACATTTTGGTATTCCTTTAGAAGACACTCTAAGGAGATCTCATCTCTATAAAATTGCACATGATGCCCAGATTTGATCACAGAATTAAATCCAAATAATTTTTTCACTCTAATTCATGTGGGATGGGGTGAGCAAGAAAAAAATAGTACCCACTACTTTGACATGACAAAGCAGATTTGAAAATAGCAATCCTTGGCAGAAGACAGAATTAGGAAATGAAGCAACTTTGGAAAAGAAACTTACCAAAGAATTCTTCAACAGGTTATGTTTTTCAGTTGCTTCTTTCTCTGCTATTGAAATTTCTTGCATCAAGAAGGCATGGCACCATCATCGTCAGTATGTTTTCAAGATCAAGGACTGAAGCAATAGGCAGTGTGCTAAATTTAGAAATGCAGAAGATTTTTGGGAATGTAGCAATTCGGCTTTATGGAAAACAGGAAAGTGACTCAATAAAAACATCTTGTCACTAATGTGGTAGTATATACTCAGTTACCTGAATACTTAAGTCACTAGAGTTTACTCAAGGGTCTTATGTTGCCATGGTTTATGCTTACATTTTAAGAGTAATAAATTAACTTATATCATATGTGTTACACAATATATTTGCTCATCCCAATCACTTGTAGATATTGGTAATGTTTTTTCATTATTAAAAAGTTTTATCTGGACATAGTAAAATAATGGGGGAACAAATTATTGTATAATCTGCATTATAAATTGTACAAGACTAGTTGACAAATTGTAGTGGTAGGATTTCTGTAGGTATTAAATTTGAAATGCTAACTATAATATTTAATTGAGAATGTATCTTTGTATTGCAATGTTAATAGTTACTTCTATTGATTCTTCTAGCATTTATATGTCTTTTGACAATAAATTTTAAAAATTTCCAAATCATATTTCAAAATTATATTTATGGGATGCTATTAGTCATATAAATATGGAATTTTAAAGCAGAAGGCCTACTATTTAATATCAAAACTGAGAAAGGCAAATTTTTTCTATTTTGAACAATAAAGGAGTTGATAGGTAGTGGCTGCCAGGCTGCATAGAGAATGGTCAGCAGGCTCAATCTGGACTCAGCAAGGAAACCCCTTGATCTGTTATCAGTGCTTGACATGGATGCTAGAGAGGGAGGCCAGTGTGAGAGTATTGTATTTGATATCCCTAATCTAATCCGGAGCTTTCACTTTGAAGATAAGGAATGTGACACCCACAAAAACCATGTTCTTCAGCATATTAATTATTAGTCCCCAGATTCAGCATCTTAAGGAAATACAAAGTCATTTAAAAATGTTTATGTTTTATCTTTGAGATTATTTTTGCTTCATTCAATCCAGCATTATCATCAAGGAACTGAATTTTATTGCATGTTTTCATCCTGAACTCCTTCTGGCATTGTGCCTTTAAACTTTTTTTCCTTAGACACTTTTGTTCACAATTAGACATTTATTGCTCTAATTGTCTTTCTTTTGATCAAATATTTCTTTTCTGTTTTCAGTTTTATTCCTGATCAAAAGAAGACTACTGGTGTTTTAACACCAAAGGATTAGATACTGAGCCCTTGTAGTTGGTTAATGTATTACGAACTTCACTTCTCATTAAGTACAAGTTTCTGCTCTCCTCCCTCCTCCAAATCATAAATGGCTGTAAAATGTCAGAACACAAGAAAGTCCATTTTAGCGAAATGTCACAATGAGATTATGAAAATAAACAACATATAATGCATAATTATTTATTTCAGGAAAACCTTTTCAGTATAAGTATCCACTTAGCAATGCCAATTCTAATACTGAAATATTCTTCTTAAGTGTCCCTTAAAAACTCTTAAACAAGGCACATATTATTTCTAACTTAAAAGCTCTCTGTTCATTTATTTTCCTTTGTTCCTTTAGGGAAGGAAGGTAAAGGAAATCAAATGAGAGCACCAGCTTTGAACAAAGAGGGCAGACTTAACATACTTTTTGAGGAGTTCAATATTGACTTTTTAGCTGCTTATCAGAACAAGAGGTGATGCCTAAGAATTCCAAGCTGGTTATCTTTAGTCAGTGCTGAGTACTTTCAAGCAGAGTTGTTATAGAGACACAAATGCAACATTCATGACTCATTTTGGAAATGATCCTTTTTTTATGCCAACTTTTTGATTCCTCTTGGAACAGAGTTACACTTCTACTAACTACAACCTAATCCTGACATTTACCCTGACTGGCTGGGTAATTCCATCACATTAGACAGATTGTGTGGAACAGGTTTCACTCATATTTTAAGAGATATATGAGCTTTTAGCACAATAGCATTACAGAAACTCAGGAAAAATGATATTACTACTTATACTAAAACTACTACATTTTGGCAGTGTTAAAATTAACCATAACTCTAAAAGCCTAAGTGCCACATACCTAGAAACTGCAGGAATATTAACAGGGTGCATAGATTCTGACACTGAATAAATCAATTGGGTAATAACAGAAAGTGTGAATTAGCATTCCCATGCAAACTGTGTTTGGTGAAGACATTTTTAAATAGAAAGGTACATTCACTGATGATCTAGTGATCTTTCTTTGGAGGGTGGCCTTCTGATAGTAAAGGTATGTTTTTAAAAAAACTAAGCAAGTATGTTATCATGGGCTGCCAGTTTTACACTTGAAAGTAACTTGTGGGAAAAATGGTAACTTGTGAATTAAAGACATGAGAGAATGGAGTAAACCTTAAAAAATATATAGATAATTGAAAGTAAAAGGAGAAGCATGGGAATTGGTTACTGCAGCAGTGGAGAACCGGTGATCAGCATGGTATTTACTACATGTCACTAATAATGATAATAACAATAGTGATAATAATAATAATACATTTATTAAACATTTCCACATATTGAGAATTATGTTAAATAATTTTCTTGTGTATAAGGACTAGGCAATAATTGGAGAAAAATGATACACAGACAGCTTAAATGTTGTGTTGAGATTAAGGCTTGTTGGAGGTTGCATAGCTAGTAAGTGACTTAGTAATTGGTAAGTAACAGGAAAGACAGATTTGAATCCAGGTCTTTCTGCTTTTTTTCACTATGAACTGACTAAAATAAAAGCCAAGAAACGAGGCATAACCTACTGATGCCCTGTTCAGGCACACATACCCTAGAATAGAAAGGAAGGCTGAAAAGTGTCTACATGAGCACCTGAGAAGCAGATTACCCAGCCTGGAAGACATCAGAAGTCAGCCAGCAGACTAATTCAAGAATGCCAATTTACAGAACAGGAGCCGTAGATGGCCACTGACTTAATTCTCCCTTGCTTAGGTCTTGGAAAGGGCAATACTTGGTTTCTAAGAACCAAGTATTCTTGAACTTGTGAACTCAAGAACACAACCAAGGTTAGGTAGAAAGAAGGCATCTTTAAAATCTACATCCAGGCAAGTATGTGTGTATTAGTTGCTTAGCGTGGCCAACTCTGCAATCCTATGAACTGTAGTCAGGCTCCTCTGTCCATGGAATTCTCCAGGCGAGAATACTGGAGTGGGTAGCCATTCCCTTCTCCAGGGGATCTGCTGGCTCAGGGATCGAACGTGGGTCTCCCACACTGAAGGCAGATTTTTCACCCTCTGTGATACCAAGGACACCCCATATCCAAGGAATCGATCAACAAATCACACTGATGCTACCAATTTGATTCCTCTTCACCCTCCTAATTGCCATGACTTTTATCATCATTTGTGCCTGAAATATTGCAGGAGTCTCATGACTTAACCTTCCTGCTTCACTATGGCTTATCCCATTCAGGCTCTCCTAAAGAGAGATCCTTAAGTGTACTTCCAGAGATTGGTCCCTAAATGTAAAACCTACCCTGTCTCTCTCCCATTTAACTCCTCCACTGCCCGCCTTATCACTGCCACCCCTCCTCAAGCATTGATTTAAAAGTAAATAAAGAATTCAGACATTCAGTTCCACTTTTCCTGGCATACTAAGTCCTTTAAACCTGACTTAAACTAACCCCAGTTCTATTCCTTGGCATTAAAGAACAAAACACAAACCACAGCTCAAACCCTCTGAACATCTCTTTGTTTCTGGATGGTTCTCATCTTTTTGTGCTTTCTTACCTTTAATTCTTTGGCCACTTCTTATTTTTTTGCCTGGAATGATCTTATCTTTTTTCTCTAGCTGAGGAAGTCCTACTTCCCATAAACATAAATTTTCCTTTGTGAAAAACTTCCTGATTCCTCCAACTGAGTGCTCTCCTCATTCCTGTTCTTTGTTCTCTGGAAAATATCATATCCCATTATTTATTATAAAATTTATCACATTATAATAATTGCCTGCTGATGTATCTATTTCCATCATTACATTAGAGCTTCCTTGAGGTAATTATATATATACATATATAATTCATCTTGGATTTCTCAGTGTTTATTAGAATGTATGGCATATAGATTTCCCAATGTTTATTAGAACTTAGGGCATAGAGTGGGTGCTCAACAATGACCTGTCTTAAGATTAAATAATACTAATGACTGACTCTAGTATATATTTAAGGTACACTATTAATGAAGTATCCCTCCACAAATGACATATCCTTTTGACTTTTTAATTTCTAAATTTATACTATATTTAAATTTTTTAAAATTATTTAGGCCCATAGTTAAAAACTTTGCCTTTTAACTTTGGAGAGGGAGGTACTTCAAACATTATAAGACAGAAAAATATGCATGCTTTATTAGAATTTTTATGACACTGACTTTTTTTTAAATTTTATTTTATTTTTAAACTTTACATAATTGTATTAGTTTTGACACTGACTTTTAATGAGGAAAGAAAAGAAGAACAATGTTATGATAATGCTGATAAGAGGCAGACAGACAGGAAGAGTAGAAAGGACACTGTGCATTTATTCAGCACAATGACAGACACTTAACCACTAGGAAGACCAGTAAGAAACTCCCCTGCTCAAAAAGGACTCAGGGAAAAGAAAATCTCTTTAACAAGCGCTTCTAGGAAAACTGGTCAACCATGTGTAAAAGATTGAAACTAGAACTCTTTCTAGCACCATACACAAAAATAAACTCAAAATGGATTAAAGATCTAAATATAACACCAGAAACTATAAAACTCTTATAGGAAAACATAGGCAGAACACTCTCTGACATAAATCACAGCAAGAACCTCTATGACCCATTTCCCAGAGTAATGAAAATAAAAACAACAATAAACAAACGGGACCTAGTTAAACTTAAAATCTTTTGCACAATGAAGGAAACTATAAGCAAGGTGAAAGGCAGCCTTCAGAACAGAAAAAAAAAATAGCAAATGAAACTACTGATGAAGAATTAATCTCCAAAATATACAAGCAGCTCATGCAGTTCAATACCAGAAAAATGAACAACCCAATCAAAAGTGGGTCAAAGAACTAAGACATTTCTCCAACGAAGACATACAGATGGCTAATAAACACATGAAAAGATGCTCAACATCTCTCATTAGAGAGTACCAATCAAAACCACAATGAGGTATCATCCCATGCTGCTCAGAATGGCTGCCGTCAAAAAGTCTACAAACAATAAATGCTGGAGAGGGTGTGAAGAAAAGGGGACCCTCTTACACTGTTTGTTGGAATGCAAACTGGTACAGCCACTTGGAGAACAGTGCAGAGATTCCTTAAAAAATGAAATAGAACTGCCATATGATTCAGCAATCCCACTGCTGGGCATACACACCAAGGAAACTAGAATTGAAAGAGACACATGTGCCCCAGTGTTCACTGCACCACTGTTTACAATAGCTAGGACATGGAAGCAACCTAGATGTCCATTGGCAGACAAATGGGTAAGAAAGTTGTGGTACATACACATAACGGAATATTAGTCAACTATAAAAAGGAGCACTTTTGAGTCTATTCTAATGAGGGGGATGAAACTGGAGTCTATTAAACAGAAAGAGACCAGCAATACAGTATATTAATGCATATATATGGAATTTAGAAAGATGGTAATGACGATCCTATATGCAAGGCAGCAAAAGAGACATAGATGTAAAGAACAGACTTTTGGACTATGTGGGAGAAGATGAGGGTGAGATGATTTGAGAGAATAGCATTAAAACATGTATGTTACCATATGTAAAACAGATAACCAGTGTTAAGTTCAATGCATGAAGTAGGGCACTTGAAACTGGTGCTCTGGGACAACCCAGAGGAATGGGGTGGGGAGGGAGGTAGAAGGGGTGTCCAGGATAGGGGGGACAGGTGTACACCCGTGGCTGATTCAAGGTGATGTATGGCAAAAACCACCACAATATTGTAAAGTAATTATCCTCCAATTAAAATAAATTACTTTTTTTTTTTTAAAAAAGGACTCAGAGTATAAAGGGGAGACTAGAAATTTTCTCTAACATATTTCATTTCTACCATGACTGTATATAGTTCTGGGGCCTATCATCATCAACCATAAAGTTCTTTGCCTTTATTTTCAAATTTTCTAAAGTTGTTTTAATTAAACCCCTTAACTGTAATTGGTCATATAACAGATACTTTGGGTTTTGGAGTGGGATTTTATCTATACACACCCTGTAACTTAGACCAGAGAGCAATCCATTTGTCTGAATATATAACCTGAAACTAGAATTTAACAATTTAGATATTTTAAATGATACAATAAACACCTGTAAAACAAAATAACTTATCATTTCCTCATTCCTCTCCTCTGACTCACCCCACTTTTACATAATCATAATCTTGAAAATCAAGCTTTCTTATTTACATGAATGATATCCTATGTATTCCTTGATAAATATATTTAGATTATTTCAATAGCTTTTAGCACAATAAAAAAGAACCTACTCTGATGCAATGTTTTAGCACTGTTCATTTAATATTATATGTTGCTAAGATTTATCCATATCATGGTATGTCTCTGTGTATTTTAAATCAATTTTGAGTGCTATGTATATTTCTCTTGTGGTATACCAAGTTCTGTGTCTACTCTTCCATTGATAAACATTTGGATTGGTTCAATTTTATGTAGTTGATGGCGATCAACTATCAACTGATAAAATTGACAGTCAATTTTATCAGTTGAATAAGTATAAAATTAAATAAGTATAAAATAGCATCTCCTTGTGGTCTTGATTTGCATTTCTCTGTTTTTTAATAACGCTGACCATCCTTTATATGCTTATCAACTATGTGCATTTTCTCTCCTCTCCTCTGATTCTATTGAAATGTTTGTGCTTTCTTATTGCATTGTAGAAGTTCTTTATATTTCTTGACATTTATTTTGTGTTGATGCTGTACAATGTAAGCATCTTCTCCCAGTTTAGTTATATTTTTCTGTTATAAAGAGGTCTTTCAATGAACAGAAGTTTTAAATTTTAATAGAGCTAAACTGATAATCTTTTTTTAATTTTAGTTTATTTTCCTTAATTTTAGTTTTTTTTCCTTCTTTAAGAAAACATTTTCTACTCTGAAGTCTGAAAAATATTCATATATTCTACTAAGAATTTCAAGGTTTTTGACATGTAAAGTCTTAATCCATCTGGAATTGATTATTGAATATTTATTGTGCTAATTTCACTTTTTTCCCATGAGGGTAGTCATTTTCCTTATCTCCGTTTACTGAGAAGTCCCTTATTTCACTGATGTCTGACATGCCACTTTTATCAAATACCAAAGTTCTAGATATGTATGGATCTGTTTCTAAGCTCTCAATACTTTCCTGTCTCAGTGCCAATATAATTGTCTTAATAACTATATCCTCATAGAAGTATTGAAACTACATAGAGGTGCTTCCTCTACTATTTCTTAGAAGTAGACCAGCTATTTTTAGTCCTTTATTCTTCTCTTTAGAATCATATCTTCAAATTTTGTGAAAACATGTTTTGAAATGTTGATTAGAAGTCAATTTGTAGATCAAATTTGGAGATACTATCTTCATAATTTTCCTATCTATGAATATGGTATATCTCTCAATATTTTCTAGGTCTTTAATACTTATTGATGCAATTCTATTCTTTTCCCTGTAGGAGTTTTACACATTTTCTATTAGTTTTTTAAACAAATATTTGATATAATACTTAAATTTCATCTATTTTGAATTCTTTTTCTTGTATTTACCTCTAAATCTAAGATTTCCCCTCTATATTTCTGTCTTTACATGTTTTTGTAAGATATCAAAATAGTAATATCCACTTTGATACCTATTTGTCCTCACAGTGAGTTAAAAGCAAGTTCCTTTCCTTTTGATGAAATTATTTGATTCTGAAAGAAAGAATGGAATATGACTGGTGAGAGTCATATTCCATTCATATTCCATGAAGGCTTCCATATACAGAAGCCTTCAAAAGTATAAGTAATGTTCTAGTTCAGCAGAACCATGTCGGGAATTTGGTAAAAACAAAACCAAACCAGAAAAACCTGAGTTCTATGCTACTTCTAAGAGCTTGACCTCTGTGATCTCTCTATTAGATTTCCAGAGACTTCTGATAGATACCAAGGTTTGAGAACCAAGGTTAACTCTTCAGATAGGTACTGTGTAAACAGAAATTTATTTTGTAATTATCATTTAAGTATATATATACATTAAATATTTTCTTTTACATGTAAAATATATTTCATTAAAATTTTTATGTAGTTCCTTTAAAAAAAAGAAATTATTTTAAAAATTTAAGCATTCTAAAGAATTTAATAAGAAAAATGATTAATAACATTTTGTTTAGGCAAAAACATAAAGCTTTAATGATATTTTCCTCTACAAAGGAGATTTTTCAATATTGTTATCAGATGAAAGATAAAGAAAGAATACTTAAATGCTGTTTAATGGTTTATATATTTTAAAAAGTACATAGATTTTCTGGACATAGAGAAAGAAAAATGTGTCAACTTGCAGTTGGAGTCACAAAAATGAATCTTTGTATAATTATAGGTCTGATTAAACAATATAGATTATAGATTAAAACAGTATCACTTATGGTAATATAATATTTTCTAATGAAATTAGCTATGTAAAAACATTATTTTCATTTCGGGGCCCACTTCAAGGTAGAAAATAGTTTTGGCAAAGCTAAAATTGAGCATCATAAATGTTTACAAAGCTGAGTTACTTCTTACATGGTCAAGATGGAAGAATTTGTAATTTTCTTGTGATTTGTCAAAACAAGATTAGCCCTCTGGGGATTTGGATCAACACTGTCCATGCAATGAAAACTAGGTTCTATTATACAAATTCATCAGTCATTGTGAACTCTCTGGATTTCTTTTATTGCAGAAAAATCATTGAGAAAAGTCAGTAGGAGAAAATTCAGCTGAGATAGTACAAGAAAATGTGAATATTGGTCCAATCATTTCTGACAGACTGACTTGTGACATAACTATACACAAAGTGAGCTTTTCACTAACTATTTTCTTGCTATTGTAGTGGGCAAATTTAAATTCTTATACTTCTACAAATACACCTATAAACAGAATACATTTGAAAGGAAAAAGTATTTATCTTCCTCAACAAGTATGCAGAATATGAGATAAAAGCAAGTATAATCTGAATTATTTTAAAGAAAAAAAAATATGCTCCCATATGAATGACCAGTCTTGGCTGTAAAACTGGCCTTTGGCAATACACACATGAAGTCTTTAAACTGGGTATAAATTTAGCTGCCGTTTAGTTTCTGTTAAATTTGTTTGTTTTCTCCTTTTATGGAGAGAGAGAGTTAATATTATGTCAGTTCAACTGGAAGAATTTTGAGTAAAATGGAACACAAAAAAATTAATAATTGGAACATTAGAAAGTAATTTCAATGACCACAACGGACTGTCAGTTCATAAAACTTCATCATTTAAAACAAGAGAGAAATATTTGGACTTTCAAAGTGAGAATTATGGGATAATCTAGATTTATATATATTTTTCCTTTGGCTGTATGTTTTAATATGAGTAAAATAATTTTATTTAGAATTATGGTATTGTGTAAATAATTTTTACATTTTTCTACAACTAATATACTTTATTGCATCATTCTAAGAGATCATTTTAATGAAAAAAACATACAAAGTACTGCAAGAAAATGTGAAAAGTTAAATAATATTTGTTTAGCTTGTAACTGGTTTGAATTTCCTATGATAAAAATGCTATACATTTATAGTCCCTGAAAAAGTGTAACATTTTGTTGTAAATTTAACAGTAAAGAAGAATCATCGGTAACATCAGATGAGAATAACTTTGAGAATTCAAAGGTTACAGGTAATATTTCTTTAATTTTTAAACAGAATATATTTCTTTTGTTAAAGCCTACAACTAGGACAATCTTACATAGGTACAATTATCTTAACTTTTCAGATACATATATCCCAACAATTGTTTGTTCTCATGAGGACAAGGAAGACTTGGAAACCAGTAATCAAAATGTAAAAGATGTAAACAGGGAACAGGATGAACGTAATGAAAAAGAATTAGAGCCGATGGTAAGTATTCTGGTTGCCAAGGTATTAGAGAAGATGAATCCATTTATGCTTCAAAGATGCTGCAATGTCTGCTTTTCAACAGCTTCAGCTAATATAATTTGCAAATGTGAAAGCATAGCCTATTCTGTCCTTGCGTCTCTGGCTTCATCAACAAGGCTAGTGATTTGATTTCAGTATGTTACTTCAGGTCTCTGCAGTGGCAAATTAATGACATTCATTTCTTATCTCTTTACCAGCGGCTCTGAGTAACAGTTTGTAGGAATTACAGAAGAGGTAGCGCTATCCTGATGTGCATTTCTAATCTTTGTGACAAGTGTACACTTATAAAATCGTCTGTAAAATGAGAGGGCTGGACTGGATGATTGTTAGGGTTCTGTCCAGTTCTACAAGTCTGATTCTTGCATTTAGCAGCTTTTTTTTTTTTTTAACTTACTTCCATCTTCATGAGAATCTCTAAGTTCTATATCATTGGAAAGTATTAAATTACCAAATGAGGATAAAATAGCTTGTGCCACAATTTTTAGACAGGAAACAAATTTAGAACTGTACAATTTAGTATTAAATTTGTTATAAATTTCACGCTTCGTGAACATTCAATCTATTTGGGATTTTTAGGGGGATGGTTTAGATAGCATTTTTATCACAAAGAAAGAAATAGGAGTAAATGAGTCACATAATGCAATTTATCCTTTACTGTATTTGGTTGGAGCTCATATCATTAGGATACATGGATTCATAATCATCAAAGATTAAAATGACATTTGCCTCTTCAAGTGTCATTGCTGAAACAGAAAAGAAATAGAGCTCATCTCTTTCCCCACGACATTCCACCCTTTCTATAGTGATATGGAAGCTGCATCACTAAAGTATGCAATTTACTTTGCTCCAACTTTAAGAAACTACAAAGTTGTCACCCACTGTGTGAATTCTCACCAGCTGAAAGTTAACACAGCCATTTTTTTCAAACCACAGAATATAATGAAAGGACTCTGAAAAATCACATACTTCACCAATACACCTCATTACAATGAGCAGGCGCAAATATAAAGTTTGTTTAGAAGTTACTGAGATTGTACATCCAATAAATGAACAGGGAGTTGTAATTTAGATGCTAATTTGCTCCATGCTGACGTTAATGCATAAAACAATGAAGCTCTATAATAGATGGAAATACAACCAAATCTGTGGAACCCACAGGCATTGGCTTACAAGACAGCTGTGCAGTTGACAAGTAACATGAGCCTTATGTGAGAAGAAGGGGAAAACGTAAGATTTGCATATAATTATTGAGATCATGCAAATGTCAGTTATGAGGAGAAAAAAAAACACAGGCATCTCACTGTTAAATCCTGACAGTTGGCATCACTGAAGAGCTCAAATACATTTGAGTACCAGTTGGCAGAGGGTCATTAAAACAGAATTTGCAGAGACATTAACTCCCTCACTTTTCTTTGAGTGACGTTTTGCTATTAATAGTTTGCAGAGGCTTTGCAGAAAACATATTAATAAGAGAAACTCTAATAGGGGCACCTACAGCAAGTGTAAATGCAGCAAGGGGCATCCAGGAAGCCGCTCTCTAATTGATGAGCATGGAGCTATCAGTGTGTATATCCTAAGTGAGGAGAAAGGGCAATGACAAGCAGGAATGGTTGAATAATACAATGTGATATTTGGAAGCTGGGAAGGAGAGTTATTAATTTTGGCCCCTTTTCTTATTAATCTCATTCCTAAGTCATAGCCTACAAGAATCTCCCCCAAACATTCATCTTTCAGAATTTGTGCAAAATCTACAAGTGAAATGAATCAAGGAAATCTACCAGATAATTATTAGTCAAGTTAATGAAACCTATCTAACTTGCTTTGTATATTTAAAAACAATAAAAATCATTATTTTTGTTGTTTTTATCCCTTAAGATAAACCAACACTTGCTAAGAAGTACTGCTTCTGGAGATGAAAAGAATACAGTCAATTTCCCAAATAACGCTGAGAGGTTAGAGAAGAAGCAAATCCATGATGATGTATACACTGACTTGTTTAAAAGGCCTTCGTCTTCAAGTTCATCAGCAGAAAGATCCTTAAAGGGAGATTTTTACCACAAGGAAAAATATTTCTCAGGAAATGAGCACACTTATCCACCTTCAGAGGAATTTACTTCAGATACAGGAGAAATCAAGCTGTCATTGGGAAATACTAGTAGTGATGAGGTAGTACAATTACATATTGGCAGCAAAGAAGTACTGGATGATAATGCTAATCCAGCCAAAGGGAGAGGCAGAGTGCAAATGTCTTGTCCCTCTGCAGACCAACTAATGGCAGACAACCTTAACAAAAAACTTGAAGGAGAAGCTAAAGAAATTGAAGTAAAAGATTGGGAATGTTTAAGAGGTGACTTCCGCTTGGATTTCCATTCAGAAAAATCGATAGAAAAAGGATCTTCCAAGAAAGATTATGGCAATGGTAAGAATGAGGAGGAGGAGCAAAAGATATATTTAGGTGTAAGTGAAAAACAAAGCAAAAGTTTTCAATCAGTCTTACATGACCAAGAAAGAAAGATGAGCCACTCTGAAATAAGTGTGGAAGGGATGGGAGCCAGTAACAGAGACCTAACTGCTCTGCCGAGTAAAGACACCAAAATTCATGACCAGTCAATCAGAGCAGATACGTTTCATTCACCAAGGACAAATCTAAGCCTGGAGGAAACTGTGTCAGCAACCTCAGACTCTGATCTCTCGGCTAGCAAAGGCACTGCTCTAGGAGGAATGCCTGGTCAAGCTGGTTCACCAAGAAATGCAAATGTTTTGAGGAATAAGTACCTTTTCCAAGCTGAAGAAGAAAAATCAGTTTGGATTAATCCTGAAGATCAGAATAAGAACACACAGCATAAACAAAGTTGGAATGTTCTGGAAAGTCAGGAAAGAGCAAGAGGGAGTAAGACAACTATAACAGAGCAGTCCAAAGAACAAGCAGATTGTGAAGACACGTGGGGGAAAAGAGATGACACAAGGAGCTTGAAAGCTAATCCTACAGAAGAATTGTTTACCTGCCAAGAAACAGCAAGCTGTGAACTGTCTTCTCTAGCTGATCATGGTATTACTGAGAAAGCAGATGCAGGTACAGCTTATATAATTAAGACAACATCGGAAAGTACTCTAGAATGCATGTCTGCTAGAGAAAAAGCAATAATTGCTAAGCTACCTCAAGAGACAGCACAAAGTGACAGGCCCATCGAAGTAAAGGAAACAGCGTTTGATCCACATGAAGGGAGAAATGATGATTCACATAATACCCTTTGTCAACGAGATACAGTAGGTGTAATCTATGACAATGATTTTGAAAAGGAGTCATGTTCAGGTATTTGTAATGTACATGTAGATGAAAAGGAGAAGGAAGAAACCATAGCTATATACAATCCTGGGGAGACACATGACAGGAAGAAATGTGTCATTGGGAATACAACATCTGGAGAAGAATCCTCACAGGTCATTACAGACAATCAAAAAGCAGCCTCAAAACTAGATTTACATTTGGGAATGTTACCAACAGACAAAAAAATATTTCCAGAAAATAGAGATCATGAGCAGGTCCAAGAATTATCAAAGAAAACAATTATAGATGTCATTATTCATTCTTCTTTAAACTCAGACACAAATAGAACTTCTCAGAATGGCTCTCAGGTTTCCAATCACCATGCTAAAAGTTCAGTGTCATCTCACGAACAGGCCACTACTACAGGGCATGCAATTACTACCATGACTCTCCAATCTATTTCTTCTAAATCAGAATATAATTGTAACCCAACAAGTGAAATCCAGGGTACTGAAAAGCACTCTCATCCTGCATCTCCACTGGAAGAAGTTTCCGAAAGTTCAGGAATAGTGACATCAGATAGTACAAAGGAAAGATGTATAGGCCAGATTGTCAAACAAGGAGAATGCAGTGTGGAGAAACCTCTAGGGCCAACGATTTTAATCAGTGAAGCTTCTGAGAACATAGAAGGGGTAAGGCATGAAAATGAAGGATTAATAAACTCTGGACAATCACTGTACTCTTCAGGCGACAAGGAATCTGACAGCCCTGCTTCTGATAGTCTCCCTGCCCAGGAAAGTCAATCTCAAAGTGAATCTCTGCTTTCAAAATACATCAACTCTAAAGTACCTTACTTCCTTTTGTTTCTGATATTTCTTGTAACCATCTATCAGTATGACTTAATGATTGGCTTGGCATTCTACCTTTTTTCATTGTACTGGCTATCCTGGGAAGGGGGAAGACAAAAAGAGTCTGTTAAAAAGAAGTAACCTCAGCACTATTATTACTCTCTCTTAAAAGATAAGCTATTTAGCCCCAAACGTTTGGATTGGTGAAAGAGACTATTCATTGTTCAAAGAGCCAGTGCAGTTTTTCTCTTGAAGGATCATTTAAAAAGGAATGCGTATGAAGTTTGCTCCTTCATATAAGTAATTATTCTATATAGGACCATTATATTTGGATCATTAAATACCTATATGAATATGAGATCTGAAGCACGTCAAGTTGAAATTAGGTACAGCTGTTGCTCCTTAGCAGGCTATGAAGTTTCAATGCTTCATGTCTCTTCACTACTTAAAGTGCCATTTCTTGCATTCATTTCTTTTGCAGTAAAGCTTCATTTTTTTCCCTGAGCGTATTTTTCCCTCTGTGGTTTTTAAAAATAGATAGAACATGGACAATGACAGAGGACTTTTTTTGGTCTTTGAATATTGACTATGAAATTTGCATTTACCACTGTATCATTTATCAGCACACTTTGATAAATCAAATCTTTCAACTTTAAGTTCATATTTTTAAAAACAACATCCAAGCGTGGATTTAAGTTGAAGAAACACATTGTGTACCTGAATAACAATACACATATATACGTACTATCTCCTGCATACCTACAAAATCAGGACATTTGTAAGCCAAATTTGACAAAGATCAAAACAATTAAGAGATGATCTTTCAGTTTTGCAAAATTTGGGGGATGGCCTTTCTATAAGCAATATTTTTTCTCTTTTAAAGGAAGATTGTACAACACAGTTGAACAACTTTGACATCAACTATTATTCAGAGTTATAAATTTAAATTAAAAGTTCCACAAACATTGCTTCAGAATGAATTTGTACCTATAAAGCATAAAGCATTAAATGATAATAATTAAAAAAAGATTTACAAATGGACTACTCGGTTTTTTTTTTTTTTTTTGTCTTCAAGCAAATTTTTTAACTTTCCTTACTATAAAACAATAAATTATTCCCCAAGGTGCTTTAAGAGAATAAACAACTAATCGTTGGTAATAGTCATTATATAGTTACCAAGTTGTTAAATGATATCTCAAATTTTAAAAAGTCAAATAGGCAGACAAGGAGATCTTCTGATAGAGAAATGAATATCCAATATACCAGTGACTGGTTGCTGCTATTAGCTATGGCTAAGTATGTGAAATAATGGAATTAATCATTTTAGTCACATAGGTATAATAAAAATATTACTATACAATCAGTTTCAACAACTATTTATTAAATGACTAAAATATGCAAAATCTTGTGCTTTGTTCTACAGTAGAGCACTTCCTTTGATACCCCAAACAGCTAATCCTCAGGAAGGAGGCATTAATAAGTAATTTGATGCTTTTGACTTGGTCAGAAATATGGGACAGAGTCACACTGAGGGAGCCCATTTGGGTGATTTCTTTTTAACAGGAACTTCTTTCATAGAGAATGTAACATTGATCTTCAGAGAGAAAAGGTAATCTGTTTATTAACCTATGAAGGTAATTCAATGACTAACACTTGTATATACCACCCCACACTCCTAAGAAACATGCATGTATGGGAAGACAACACGAGAATGAAGCATTTAAACTGACTTTCATATGGTAGTAGATAATTTCCTTAATTTTCTTAGGTTTAAGATAATATTCTTAATTTCTTAATTAGGTACACAACTATTTCCAAATCCCCTAATTGCATGCTTGACTCAAGTCCCATTGAAATTGAATGCTTGACTTTAACTTTTTAGTTGAACAAATACAAACATCCTGAAGTAGAACTGAGGGCAAATATTTGATTGTTTGAGAAAGCATATTTTCATTAAATACAAGTGGGATACTGTAGGCTGTACTTAGAATATTATCTCTAAAATTGCTCTCTTGATAATTTTGTTGACAGGTCTATATTACAACAAAGTTAAGGTTAGCATTTCTTCAGTTCTGAATGACTTGGTTTTTGCATTCTACCTATAAGAGTTTCAGTCAATATGCAGTGTCTTATTAATGCAAAGAACACTATATTACTTATGAACACAGGTGTCTGAACTGTAACTATTTTCTTATACATAAAAGAATGTAACGTCTTTATTGACTCTTTTATTTGACTTTAACATTAACTTACTAAACCTTGTCATGCATATTTGCAATACTACAAAGAAGTTTCCAAGGACTTAAAATATGTCATGTGTACTTCAGTGCAGGCAAAAAAGAAATAATCGGTGGTTTAACTGATTTTCCAATGACCACTTGTGAAGAACTGGAAATAAAATCATAAGAACCATGAAACTATTGCTAGGTGGAGGGGAGGTAGATTTTTGCAACCCATTTTGGTCACATCACTATGTTGAACAAGAAAAGTGGATCTCAGGAAGAACCGGCAGCCTCTGGTTAATAAAGATTTTACTCTGAACTATCATAACAAGGGTCACCTTTATAAGCTTAGCTGCCTTCATCATGTCCCCTCAAGTATTGGTTAAGAGCCAAAAGAGGATGTGGCATGAGAATAAACAAAAAGAAGTGTATTATTGCACGTCTGTTTCTTTAGTGGGTACGAAATGTGATATAATAACCATCACCTTTTATCTTGCTGGGCTGCTGTCTATTAGGGGCAAAGTTCTAAAAATTAATTGATGAGTCAAGCAGGTATAGGTAGTACAATTAAATACCTTTAAAAAGTCACATCTACATAAGCCACCAACATCTCAACAAACTTTTCAATGTAAGAATAAATGAGCCAATGAGATGACATTCATCTCTCAACCTTCAAGAATATTGGCTTAATACTATATATATATATATATACTATCATCATTTTGTAAGAGAGATAGGATCATTTTTTGTATGTTATCATAAACCAATCTTCTGGTTAAATGGAAAACATAAAAGTATCTGGAGTAGATACAGGGAAATACATAAATTTTTTCCCAGATAGCACTCAGCATACTTTCTTAGTAATTTTTTAGTCATGGAATATTATTTTATATTGCCAGGCCTGCTGTCTTTATTAGGCTCAATTTTTGCATATAAATTTTGGCAAAAAAGCAAACAAAACAAAACAAAAAACTAGCAGGAGAACTAGTGAAGATGCAGGCAGGAGAGCAGCCACCCCAGAGTCAGGTCATCTGCTGAACTCTGAAACCTTTAAAATTTTCAGAGTGAATACAGAAATTGAACTAGGCAATAAAGATGGTGGTTTGCTAATTAAGTTCTGTCTTAGCTGATTCTGTGGAACTGAGGAATAGGATCTACCGTGATTCTGCAACAAGGTAAGAAAGAATAGGGAAGCACATGTTCTTCCAACATCTACACAGCTGTACTCCTACATAATAGAACAGCTTAAAAAGTTACTTTTATTTATTTAATTAATTTGCTTAATTTTTTTCTATTTCAGAAATAATTCATAATAAAACTCAGAGATGTAAGTTACTTTTCATCTTTTAAAAATGGATTCAGTCACTAATAAAATGTATTTCCATAATTTTACCCAAACCTCTTTAAGAGCTAATCAAATTTTCACTAGCTTTGAACATGTTTTACAAGGAATGTCATTACTATACTGTGCTAAAACCTTATTAAGCAAAAAACTCTTTAAGAA
This sequence comes from Bos taurus, assembly GCF_002263795.3. Lineage (NCBI taxonomy): Eukaryota > Metazoa > Chordata > Mammalia > Artiodactyla > Bovidae > Bos > Bos taurus. The sequence continues at coordinate 54,595,203 of NC_037331.1, forward strand.
GTTCAGTATTGTTATTTGTGTCAATTCTATATTTGTTAGATACCTACATACTACCTTCATTTGTCAGACATGAAACAATGTATTATATGAAAATTTAAGAAAAAATGAGCTAAGTCTTTTCCTAATATATTCAATTCTTTTGTTCAAGATAATAAAGAGTAGCATGGGTAAGTCAAAAGTGAATTACAGAGAAATCATTTTTGTTTGGCTGAGATGACACCAAGACCAATTTTGCAGCATACTTCAATGTCTAGTTAAGTTACTGGTCTTGGTTGGAATCAGTGCATTGTCCTTATTACCTCATCTGAACCATGCAGCCCTAATATCCATCGCTCTTTGCCTCAAGTCTTCTGTCAGTCAAGCAGCTCACACTGTCCCAAGGACATGCTGTGTTCATCTGTTCTTCTGTGTCTGCTCATGTACACCCCTTTGTCTAGAAGATTTCAGTTAGCTTTCCTCCTCTCCTCCTTCCCAACTCTGTACATTTTTCTATGTACTACTTTAATCCTTTTGAAGTCTTCTACTATTTCAGTTGGTGGTATCTCTTCATTTTCAGGTCTCTTATGACACTAGTTGTTGTGCATGCACTAGTAATTTGACTAATTATCCTAACTGACCGCCTGTTTATTTAGGAGAGGAACATGACTTCTTCCATCCTATCACTTCTCAAGGTCTAGTTTGTAGGAATCCATAGTCAATACTTGTGGATAGAATAGAACTGTAGCAATGTCTTTTTCCTATCCTATCCCTGAAATGCGGACAGGATATTCTGACATCTGATTAGCAAAGCTAAAATGTTTTTGTATTAATAAGCTACCAAATACAATGTAGAAAAAGATAAAGAAAATGTACCTACAAGACAGAGTAGTGCAGTGGATTGGGGATGTGGGAAAGAGAAAAAAAATCTTTTCTCTCATACCTCTTAGCAATTAAATTGTTTTTTATATTAATTCTTCCTGGCACAGGAAACATTCCCTTCATTCTATTTCATGGGAAATATTATATAATTTGCTAAAAGAATAATAATGAATACCGTAATTCACTGGCTAATGTGAAAACTAATAGAACAAGGCGTGTCTTCAAATAAAGAAGCTTAGTAGATTAAAAACCAACAGACATCACAAGGTATAAAGTGTAAGAAACTCAATCTTCCCATCTGCTGCCATGCCCTTCAAAAATGGCTGATCTCTCAATTTCACACCTGTTCTGCATGTCAACTTTTAGGATACGCAAACAGAACAACTAGCAAAGATAGTAAGTGGATTTTTTAAATGGAAACATTTCCCTGATTAGCAATGAGATTATCTATATATAACTCAAACACACACACATATGCATGCACACATACACACACATAAATACACATATTCTAAGATCTAATAAATGACAGTAGTGATAGTAAATGAGTAAACAGTCTACTAATATCATATGGGGTGATATAGTAGTGAATATAATATAATATATAAAAGGTTTATCTTTTCTTTGAACAGACTCATTCTATTATATTTAGATATGAAGTTAATTTTATTGATTGATTGATTGATTGATTTTTGGCCATAGTACTCAGTATATGAAATCTTAGTTTCCCAACCAGGGATTGAATCTGTACCCCTTGTATTGAAGTGTGGAAGTCTTAACACTAGACCATCAGGGAAGTTCCTAAATATGAAATTAAAATAACACAAAGCTATGCCTGTTTAGCAGGTAGAGTCTAAAGGAAAGCAGTATATGGCCTAGAAATGTAGTAGCAAGGCATTTAGCAGCCTAAGACCATTAGACCATTTTTTAAACTCAAGATTTTTTTTAAAAAGCCAGATACATGTCTAGTCTATTGTAGAATTCATCAATATTATGCATCAGTTGACTTGGTTCTGAGTGGAAGCAGATTTAAAATTCCCTAAAGATACACTCTATAAAACATAATATCAAACAACAGAGACAGCGGGTTTAAAAAAATCACTATACAAGGTTAGAAATTCTCTTTGTAAACACTTAACCCATAACCCACTTTTAATAATTCTATGTAGGTAACTTTTATGTACAGTTAACAAAAATTTTTAGCATAGAGTATTTATGAATATATCATACATCTAAACCATTTTTATACATATAGTCTACAAATGATATTTGCTACTACATATTAAGTAATTCTTCAGTTTACCCATAAATCTTTGGGAATTCAGTTGTAATTTTTCATTACACCTGAATTTTCTGTTTAATGAAACAATTCTAAGCCCTACCTAAGAAAGAGAATAAAAGCTTAAGAAAAGATAATTTATTTCCTATCTTCACAGATATGAACACGTATATTTTAAATACATCTTTACTCTTTGAAAATTGGAAATAAAAATAAGAGATTATAAATGTCATTCATATTTATTTCATAGTCTTTAGTGTTTGAGATCAGGCATATTTTAAGCCTTTTTTTCCTACCATTTGAATTCTTTGGCCTACATGATCTTACTCCCATGTTTAAATTAGTATTTAAGTGCAGCATGTTAATGTTTTATTACATGAATAAGTAAAGAAATCAGTTGTAGCCTGAATCTTTGAGTATAACATCTATATTTGTATCTTTATTGATCTATGCATGTGAGGTTCAACTTTTAATGATAATAAGTAGTAATAGTTATAATGACTATTATTATTACCCTATAATAGCCAACTCTTGAGTGTTAAATATAATTGGGCACTGATTTAAGTTCTTTATGTGAAAAACTCATTCATGTTTTACAACTTAATGAGAGAAGTACTATTACTTTTCCATTTTACAGATAGAAATAGATGCACAAAGGCTAGTTTTCCCAAGGTCATATGCTGGCACAGATTAAGACTCCAACAGTCTTTCCCCAGAGTTGATCCTCTTGAACATGGTACCATGTTGTTCCTTCAATTTAGATATACCAAGTTATCTTAAAAACTGTAGTTATATGTTACCATGCTGCATGGTGCCATACTAGTATATAAGTATATTACATACTGCGAGATATGAGTACACCATATCTCTCCCACAGATGATCATATCTTTGTAATGCTCTTATAAAGGAAGTTTCTAGAAATATTCTGTTCTCATCAATTTATTCAAATGACCTAAAAAAATACACATTGACCTTCTTCCAAGCCACAAGCTGGTCCAAAATCTTGCCTAGTTTGAGTATAGTGAAGATAGAGTTCAATAATTAATTGCAATATCTTGTTGCCAGTTCAACAGTAGAGGTAAGATCTAGGAACAGAAGTGGAACAAAGGAAGGACTATTTGGTCCTTTGAGGACTCTGCTTCTTATGCTCAATATTTCATAAATGTGTTATCTTTTCACCACTATAATTTTTGGTATCAAGGAAATCACAATAAAACCTTCCAAATGTCTGACTGTAACTGATGTATTACATAACAACTACAATGAAGATATATATTGATGTGACTGGTATAGTGCTTATTTATGACTGGTGTCTCAGTGTAATTATTACCAGCATTCCTTTCACTTTCAAAAGCAATGTGATTTGGATGAAAAATGAGGTCAGCCTAAAAGTCCAAGAAAATATCCTACTAATAGGTGTATTTCAGTCTGTGTCCAAGAATAAAGGGGGAACTTCCCATATGAATGCCATCTATAACCTACTGGCAGAATTCCTGTCCTTAGGTTTGTATAATATAATTCATATATACTATTCCCTGGTCAGCCGAGGTAAAGAAGAACAACATTTCTGCAGATTCAGTATTGCAGAGGGCAATTAAAAAAAAAAAAAAAAAAAAGTAGGGACGTTTTGTAAAGAATGTGCTGGTCAAAATCCATTAGAGAGAAGTCATTTACATTACTGACACTGGATAATCATAACACTTTGGAATCTGATACTATAGCCTAAAGCCTACTGAGACGGCTCAGGATATGATAATTCCATCATTCAGTATAGTAAAAGTAGGACAAGATGGAGGAGACTTATGCCAAAGTTGTGGAAGCCATTGCATGTTACTCAAAATTATAATGGCATATGTTGCTGGAAACTGTATTATGAGTATATGTATTGTTCAAAATTTGTAAAAGGAATAAAATTTTTGTGCATAAACTACATATTACTGACATTTAATAACCATGAAGCAAGACAGTAGTATTTTAACAGCAAAATAATTAAAATATAAACAAATAATCACAAATATCCAATAAGAGACAAAGACATTTTAAGGCAAAATGAGTGTCAGTCCACCTACTTTTGGCCTTTACAATAACCTTCACTTTTGGCCTCACTTCACATAGGTGTGCTGTGCTAACACTGCGAATGATATTGGATCAGCATTTCTTTCACTTCTGCTTAAAGGGTGTGCATTGGAACCTTATCCAAAGAACAACTATCATAATTAAAGCTGCAAAATATATTCATAATGAATGAATGGCAAAAAGCTAGCATAGTTGTCCTTGTTATTTAGTCACTATTTTGTGTCTAACTCTTTGCAACCCCATGGACTGGAGCCCACCACGTTCTCTGTTCATGAGATTTCCCAGGCAAGAATACTGAAGTGGGTTGTCATTTCCTCCTCCAGGGGGGATCATCCTAATCCAGGGACTGAACCCACATCTCCTGTGTCCCCTGCATTGGCAGGTGGATTCTTTATCACCAAGACAGCTAGCAAGATGCATGGTGCCTAAAATAGAATTCTCCAAAGGTAGTCTTGCATCCTGAATGAATATATCCAAAAGTTAACTGTTAGAGTTCCCTGGATCTCAGTTCTTAACTCCTAGAAGAGAGAAATTTATTCAGATGTCCGTTCTAGATGCAATCCATTGTTTCCCAGTAACTGGAGGCAGAGGGTGATAGAGGGACTCACTGTAAAGGAAATGTTTGTGGGTTCTTGAAGGCAGGTAGGAATATGGAATTTGTAATGTGTGTTTCTAAAGTGCCAATTTTTATATTTTATAGATATATTTCTGCCTCTCTTTTTCATTTTGTAGATTTACATGGCCCAAATTTCTATAGATTTATAGTAGATATTGATACCAGGTAAGGCAAGTTCCTATACATTGTTCTTTAAAACTCTGTAACTCTTGCCCTTTGCTGTTCTTCCACATAAATTGTAGGATCAGCTTATCAATGTTTCATTAAAAACTTAAATTTTGATGGAATTTTACTGAATGTACGTATTAATATGGGCTTCCCTGGTGACTCAGATGGTAAAGAATCTGCCTGCCATGTGGTTCGATCACTGGGTTGGGAAGATCCGCTGGAGGAGGGCATGGCAACCCACTCCAGTATTCTTGCCTGGAGCATCCCCAGAGACAGAGGAGCCTGGTGGACTACAGTCCATGGGGTCACAAAGAGTTGGACATGACTGAGCGACTAAGCACAGCACATACATTAATTTGAGGAGAACTGACATTAAAAATATTTTTTAAATGAAAATATTGTTTTTCCATCCAAAAGAATAATATATTTCTATGCATTTCTGTTCCTTCAATTATGATTTCAAAATATTCTCCATAAATGCATTGCAGGTTTACTATTAGATATACTCCTAAATCTTAGAGGAAGAAATGGCAACCCATTCCAGTATTCTTGTCCAGAAAATCCCATGGAGAGAGAAGTCTGGAGGGCTACAGTCCATAGGGTCACAAAGAGACAGACCATGACTGAGTGACTGACCACCACACTCCATAAATACCTTATGGATTTTTTTTTTTTTACTATTTTGAATGAACCATTTTTCCTATAAGATCTTCCCTGGGGAAATTATTGATATTTTGTAACACTTGATTTTTATTTGTCACTTATTCAACTACTTTGCCAAAGTTTCTCACTAGTTCTACTAGTTATTAGTTTAATATTTTGGTCATTATGGCAATAATGCATAAAACACTATTGAGTTTTATATGTCCATTTATGTTATGCATCTTGTCAAATTCTATCATTAGTACAACTAGTTTGTGTTATTTTTAATTCACTTCTATTTTCTTTCTCTTGTCTTCTTGAGATAAATGTATATCCTATTTATTTTTAATCCTTTCTCTTAAAAAAAAGTTCATATAAACCAAATATTTTTAACCATGTTCAGTTGTTTTTGAGATAATTACCTATATCTTAAAAACATATATATGTGTATATACATATATACAATATTTAAACATTTTAATTCCCTTTTATTTCCTGTTTCCCATAATTTCCAGTGTAATTTAACACCTTAGTTATTTAACAAGACACTTAATTTTTTATGATTTTTTTAATTGGTATAAATTACGTTACACTATGCTAAAGCCTTTGACTGTGTGGATCACAAGAAACTGTGGGAAATTCTGAAAGAGATGGGAATACCAGACCACCTGACCTGCCTCTTGAGAAATCTGTATGCAGGTCAGGAAGCAACAGTTAGAACTGCACATGGAACAACAGACTGGTTCCAAATAGGAAAAGGAGTATGTCAAGGCTGTATATTGTCACCCTGCTTATTTAACTTCTATGCAGAGTACATCATGAGAAACGCTGGACTGGAAGAAACACAAGCTGGAATCAAGATTGCCAGGAGAAATCTCAATAACCTCAGATATGCAGATGACACCACCCTTATGGCAGAAAGTGAAGAGGAACTCAAAAGCCTCTTGATGAAAGTGAATGAGGAGAGTGAAAAAGTTGGCTTAAAGCTCAACATTCAGAAAACGAAGATCATGGCATCTGGTCCCACCACTTCATGGGAAATAGATGGGGAAACAGTGGAAACAGTGTCAGACTTTATTTTTCTGGGCTTCAAAATCACTACAGATGGTGACTGCAGCCATGAAATTAAAAGATGCTTACTCCTTGGAAGGAAAGTTATGACCAACCTAGATAGCATATTCAAAAGCAGAGACATTACTTTGTCAACAAAGGTCCGTCTAGTCAAGGCTATGGTTTTTCCTGTGGTCATGTATGGATATGAGAGTTGGACTGTGAAGAAGGCTGAGCACCGAAGAATTGATGCTTTTGAACTGTGGTGTTGGAGAAAGCTCTTGAGAGTCCCTTGGACTGCAAGGAGATCCAACCAGTCCATTCTGAAGGAGATCAGCCCTGGGATTTCTTTGGAAGGAATGATGCTAAAGCTGAAACCCCAGTACTTTGGCCACCTCATGCGAAGAGTTGACTTATTGGAAAAGACTCTGATGCTGGGAGGGATTGGGGGCAGGAGAAGGAGAAGACAGAGGATGAGATGGCTGGATGGCATCACTGACCTGATGGACGTGAGTCTGAGTGAACTCCGGGAGTTGGTGATGGACAGGGAGGTCTGGCGTGCTGCGATTCATAGCGTTGCAAAGAGTTGGACACGACTGAGCGACTGATCTGACCTGACTGTCATAGAACGTGGTTGACAGCCATTGTTTGAAGTGATATTTCCTTTGTGATCTACTGCATTGTCAGTGTAATTAGTCTATGTACACATTCTTTTTTGGGTAGAGTTCTCTATGTATTTATTAGATCATGTTTCATAAATCTGTTGTTCAAAATACATTCAAAGTCCAGAAAATATCTCATGCACCTATGGTCAACTAATTTATGACAGAGGAGGCAAGAATATACAATAGAGAAAAGACAGTCTCTTCAGTAAGTGGTGCTAGGTAAATTGGACAGCTACCTGCAAAAGAATGAAATCAGAACATTCTCTGACACTATACAGAAAATAAACTCAAAATGGATTAAAGACCTAAATGCAAGATGGGACACTTTAAAACTCTTACAGGAAAACAGAACACTATGACATACATTGCAGAAAGGCCTTTTTTGACCCATCTCCTAGAGTAATGAAAATAAAAACAAAAATAAACAAATAGGATTTAATTAAAATTAAAAGCTTTTGCACAGCAAAGAAAGACATAAACAAAATGAAAAGACAACCCACAGAGAGAGAAAATATTTGCAAAGAAAGTGACTGACAAGGGATTAATCTCCAATATATACAAACAGATCATGCAGCTCAACATCAGAAATGCAAACAACCCAATCAAAAAAAAAAAAAAAAAAAGTGTGGAAGATCTAAATAGATATCTATATGTACGTGACATGTTAAAGCAAATTAAACAACAACAACAACAAAAAACCTGTGAACTTACTTTAATTTAAAACTGTATATGGTATTCTCCATTTGCTAAGAATTTGATATTTGGAAAGAAGAAAGTACAGTCAGTCCTTTGTATCTGCATATCCATGGATTCAACCGAAGGATGGAAAATAATTGAAAAAAATTCCATGAAATTCCAAAAAACAAAACTTGAATTTGCCACCCATCTTCAACTACATTATATTTGAGCTTTCCTGGTGGCTCGGACAGTAAAGAATCTGCCTGCGGTGCAGGAGGCCTGGGTTGATCCCTGGGCCAAGAAGATCCCCTGGAGAAGGAAATGGTAACTCAGTCCAGTATTCTTGCCTGGAGAATTCCAGGGACAGAGGAGCCTTGCAGGCAACAGTCCATGGGGTCACAAAGAGTTGGATGTGACTAAGTGACTAACACTACAGTATGTATGTATAGACATCTTCCAAAAAAGACATAAGATGGCTGAGATCTATGAAAGATGCTCAACATCACGAATTATTAGAGAAATGCAAATCAGAAAAACAATGAGATATTACCTCATTCCAGTCAGGAAACATCATTAAAATGTCTACAAACAATAAATACTGGAGAGGGAGTGCAGAAAACGGAACCCTCCTACACTGTTGGTGGAAATATAAATCTCCGTACAGTCAGTATGGAGAACAGTATGGAGGTTCCTTAAAAAAATAAAAGCAGAGCTACCATTTGATCCAGTAATTCCACTCCTGGGCATATATCTGAAGAAAGCCATAATTGAAAAGATACATGCTCATTGCAACTCTATTTACCATAGCTAGGACATGGAAGCTATCTAAACTTCTATCAACAGAGGAATGAATGAGAAAATGTCGGGGCTTTCCTAGTGGCTCAGCAGTAAAGAATCTACCTGCCAATGCAGGAGACACAGGACTGAACCCTCTGGGAAGATCCCACGTGCTGCAGAGCAACTAAGCTCATGTGCCACATCTATTGAGCCTGTGCTCTAGAGTCCAGGAGTCACAACTTCTGAGCCCACATGCTGCAACTACTGAAGCCCACGTGCCCTAGAGCTCATGTTCTGCAACAAGAGAAGCCAGCACAATGAGAAGCCCAAGCACCACAAGTAGAGAGTAGCCCCTGCTTGCTGCAACTAGAGAAAAGCCTACGCAACAACAGAGACCCAGCACAGCCAAAAGTAAATAAATGAATAAAAATTATTTTTAAAAAAAGAATGTGTGGTACATATACACAACGGAACATAGCCATTAAAGAGCAAAATGATGTCATTTGCAATGATATGGATGCACCTAGAGATTGTCATACCGAGTGAAGTAAGACAAAGAAAGATAAATATCATACAATATAGCTTATATGTGGAATCTAGAAAAATGGTACAAATAAGCCTATTTACAAAACAAAAATAGAGGCACACATGTATAAAACAAACCTACAGTTACCAAGGGGTAAGGCGGGAGGAATACATTGGGAAATTGGGATTGAGGTATACACACCTATATATGAATTAGGTAAGTAATAAGAACCTGTTATAGAAGAAAAGTTATGACCAACCTAGATAGCATATTCAAAAGCAGAGACATTACTTTGCCAACAAAGGTCCGTCTAGTCAAGGCTATGGTTTTTCCAGTGGTCATGTATGGATGTGAGAGTTGGACTGTGAAGAAGGCTGAGCGCCGAAGAATTGATGCTTTTGAACTGTGGTGTTGGAGAAGACTCTTGAGAATCCCTTGGACTGCAAGGGGATCCAACCAGTCCATTCTGAAGGAGATCAGCCCTGGGATTTCTTTGGAAGGAATGATGCTAAAGCTGAAACCCCAGTACTTTGGCCACCTCATGCGAAGAGTTGACTCATTGGAAAAGACTCTGATGCTGGGAGGGAATGGGGCAGGAGGAGAAGGGGACGACAGAGGATGAGATGGCTGGATGGCATCACTGACCTGATGGACATGAGTCTGAGTGAACTCTCGGAGTTGGTGATGGACAGGGAGGCCTGGCGTGCTGTGATTCATGGGGTCGCAAAGAGTCGGACACGACTGAGCGACTGAACTGAACTGAACTCTATTCAAGACTCTATAATGACCTATTTGGTAATAGAATCTAAAAAGAATGGTCACGTTTGTCTATTTCATTGTGTTGTACAGCAGAATCTAACATAACACTGTAAATCAACTATTCTTCAATAAAAGTGTAGTTCAATTCTAACTAATATTTAGCCTGCTTTGACAATCATTATTTCAATTTTCCTAATACTATGAAATTATCCATTTTTTCTTGTAATTGTGCTAGTTTTGCTTTAAATATTTAACACTCTTAGCTTTCAGCTGCAAATAAAATGCAAATTTTACCATTTCTTAGTGATTTTTTCCTGTATTATTGTACATGGCATTCTTATTAATAATTGCCTTAAATTATATGCCATCAGATATTAATACTGATGTACTGGGTTTCTTATGACTAGTGCGGTTTTCCTCATCACTTTATATCTCTTGCAGTTATACTTTAAAAATACAACCTATAATCTGTCTTTTAACACAGGAGTTTGAACCATTCATGGTATTTTGATTAGGTAATACATTTGGAATTATCTTTACCATGTTATTTTGAGTTTCTATTTAAAATTTTTCTTTTCCCTCTGTCCTGTACTCTTAAGGAATTTCTTGAATTACCCTTCTAATTCAGTAGTTGTGTCTTCTACTTTGTCTAATAGGAGTTATTTTTCATTTTAATAACAATGATTTTTATTAAATATATAGAATTTGTTCTTTTTCATACTTAGCCATTTTCATTTTTTCTTCTTCAAAGAATAATTCTGTATACCTGAAACTAAATCAATATTGCAAATAGGAAAATATTGTTAAAGAATGTTCAAACTACCGCACAATTGCACTCATCTCACACGCTAGCAAAGTAATGCTCAAAATTCTCCAAGCCAGGCTTCAACAGTACATGAACCATGAACTTTCAGATGTTCAAGCTGGATTTAGAAAAGGCAGAGAAACCAGAGATCAAATTGCCAACGTCTACTGGCTCATTGAAAAAGCAACAGAGTTCCAAAAATATCTGCTTTATTGATTAAACCAAAATCTTTGTGTAGATCACAACAAACTGTGGAAAATTCTTCAAGAGATGGGAATACTAGAGCATCTGATCTGCCTCCTGAGAAGTCTGTATGCAGGTCAAGAAGCAACAGTTAGAACCGGATATGGAAGAACAGACTGGTTCAAATTGGGAAAGGAGTATGTCAAGGCTGTATATTGTCATCCTGCTTATTTAACTTATATGCAGAGTATATCATGTGAAATGCCAGGCAGGATGAAGCACAAGCTAGAATCAAGATTGCCAGGAGAAATATCAATAACCTCAGATGCGCAGATGACACCACTCTTATGGCAGAAAGTGAAGAGGAACTGAAGAGCCCCTTGATGAAAGTGAAAGAGGAGAGTGAAAAAGCTGACTTTAAAGTTAACATTCCAAAAACTATGCTCATGGCATCAGGTCCTATCACTTCAAAGGAAATAGATGGGGAAACAATGGAAACAGTGAGAAACTTTATATTTTGGGACTCCAAAATCACTGCAGATGGTGACTGCAGTAATGAAATTAAAAGCTTACTCCTTGGAGGAAAAGCTGTGACTAACCTAGACAGCATATTAAAAAGCAGACATTACTTTGCCAAAAAAGGGCCTCTTTAGTCAAAGCCATGGTTTTTCCAGTAGTCATGTGTGGATATGAGAGTTGGACTATGAAGAAAACTGAGCACTGAAGAATTGATGCTTTTGAACTGTGGTGTTGGAGAAGACTCTTGAGAGTCCCTTGGACTGCAAGGAGATCCAACCTGTCAATCCTAAAGGAAATCAGTCCTGAATATCCATTTGGAAGGACTAATGCTGAAGCTGAAATTCCAGTACTTTGGCCACCTGAGGGGAAGAACTGACTCATTGGAAAAGACCTTGATGCTGGGAAAGATTGAAGGCAGGAGGAGAAGGGGATGACAGAGGATGAGATCGTTTGATGGCATCACAATTTCGATGGACATGATTGAGCAAGCCCCAGGAGTTGGTGGACAGGGAAGCCTGGCGTGCTGCAGTCCATGGGGTCTCAAACAGTCCGACACGACTGAGTGACTGAACTGAACTGATTGTAAATCAAGTATCCTTTATAAAATATAATTCCTTGATATTTGAAAATAAAAGTATTCCTTTATCACTTTGATTATCTTAAATGGTGATGTTTAAAATCTTTAGTGGAATACTCCATTTGTTTGAAGTGATTGTAACAGGTGTTGATTTGCTGCTGCTCTGCTGTGCTCCCTCATGTCCAACTCTTGGTGGCCTCATGGACTATAGCCTGCCAGGTTCCTCTGCCCGTGGAATTTTCCAGGTAAGAATACCGGAGTGGGGTGTCATTACCTACTCCAAGCGGGGCATCGTCCCGACCAAGGATCGAATCCATTTCTCTTGCATCTTCGGCATTGGCAGGTGGATTTTTTACCACTAGCACCACCTGGGAAGCCCTTTGTTGATTTGCTTTTAGCTACATTTAGTATTTTATTCCTTCATGTGTTTTAGAATTTTGGTTTAATAAATTCATTGTCTCTTTCCTTCTCAGAGTTCATTTCTCCCTATCTCAACACTGTTTGCCATTGTCTTCACCTGGCTTCTTGATCCTCACATATGGAGCATGATAATACCACCAGAATTGGGGACTTCCATACTGTGGAGAAAATAGAAATACCGCAGATTCTGTCAACTTCAAAGTCCCTTGGTTGCTCTGTGCTATTCTTAGTGGGAAAGCTGGAACTTGTTAAAGTTACATTTTAGGTATAATCTGTGTTTTCATGAAAAGGAGAGACCACTTCAATCTGTGGTTTCTAATTGAACATGTCTTTAACCATCATTATCAAATGTTGTTTTCAGTTATTCCAATTTTGTATGTGTCATATCCAGGGATATTGCAGGAGTGGGAGTTAGGAAGGAGAAAAATTCAGCCCTGCATATTAGCTAAAATTGATGTTAAAGGGAGAGGGAAGATATTATGTATATTGGCTGTGTCTGTTTCAATACTATATATTTAGGATTACCATATATCCCAGTTTACTCCAAAGAAATAATTTGTTTAGAAGGCTTAATTGATCAATGCCAATTTTAACATTAGTAAGAGAGAGTTACTGAGTGTATTGTCTTTCATTCTCTTTGATGGGTACTGAGTATCCTAAAATTAATAAGAATTTAGACTTAAATAGACATAAGAAATTTACCTTGATTCATGAACATAACATTCCAGGTTCCTAAGCAAAATTATTCTTTACAGCATCGAACTTTACTTCCATCACCAGACACATCCACAACTGGGCGCTGTTTTTACTTTGATTCCATCTCTTCATTCTTTCTAGGGTTATTTCTCCACTCTTCTCCAGTAGCATGTTGGGCACTTACTGATCTGGGGAGTTCATCTTTCAGTGTTATATCTTTTTCCCTTTTCATACTGTTCATGGGGTTCTCAAGGCAAGAATACTGAAGTGGTTTGCCATTCCCTTCTCCAGTGGACCACATTTTGTCAGAACTCTCCACCATGACCTGTCCATCTTGAGTGGCCCTACATGGCATGGCTCCTAGTTTCATCGAGTTAGACAAAGAGCCTCTTGATGTGAAAAAGGAGAATGAAAAGTGCAAAAGGAGAATGAAAAAGCCAGCTTAAAACTCAACATTCAGAAAACTAAGATCATGGCATCCAGTCCCATCACTTCATGGCAAATAGATGGGAAACAATGGAAATTGTGTGACAGACTTTATTTTTGGGGACTCCAAAATCATTGCAGATGGTGACTGCAGCCATGAAATTAAAAGACACTTGCTCCTTGGAAGAAAAGCTATTACCACCCTAGACAGCATATTTAAAAGCAGAGATATTACTTTGCTGACAAAGATCCAGCTAGTTAAAGCTAATGTTTTCCCAGTAGTCATGTATGGGTGTGAGAGTTGGACTATAAGGAAAACTGAGCAACGAAGAATTGATGCTTTTGAACTGTGGTGTTTGGAGAAGATTCTCGAGAGTCCCTTGGACTGCAAGGAGATCAAACCAGTCAGTTCTAAAGGAAATCAGTCCTGAATATTCATTGGAAGGACTGATGCTGAAGCTGAAATTCCAATACTTTGGCCACCTGATGCGAAGAACTGACTCATTCGGAAAGACCCTGATGCTGGGGAAGATTGAAGGCAAGAGAAAAAGGGGACGACAGAGGATGAGATGGTTGGATGGTATCACCAATTTGATGGCCATGAGTTTGAGCTAGCTCCAGGAGTTGGTGTGCTGCAGTCCATGGGATTGTATAGAGTCGGATATGACTGAGTGACTGAACTGAACTGAAATGTGAAGTTAATTTCTCGAATATTTATGATGGATCCATAAATCACACCATTATATATCCTTTTGTGGATTTCAAAATGTGTAGAGCTTATATTTTAAAATGATCATGTTTGAAAGGGAAGGAAATGATCTATTACTAGAGGGTCTTAGACATTTGATAAAATACTGGTTTCACTATGACCTAAGTATTCTCTAGGGTTTGAAAGGTACCTGGCCAAATTACTGGTGCAGTCACACACCGTTTGTCCTGAAATTCAAGTTCATGCATTTGAATTAGTTGATACTAGTTTTTCTCATATTCCTCCTTCTTGTAGCAGGGAAACTGAACATGGGTTGTGCAAGAGAATATAATGTCATTGAGAAACCTGAGACAGAAAATTCAACTTTTGGATTTTTAGGCTTTCTCTTTGCCACTTTCATATTACATCCCATTCTCCTCTTTTTTGTTTCTATCTTTGCCCCATTGAGTATATTACATATCAAGATGACCTCAGAGATGAAAATATATATACATATAAGTTTAAGGACTACGTCAAGGCAGATTAGTGTTTGCTATGGTTCCACTAAAGTATAATCTCACTGAAATATGAAATATCACTTAATATTATATAGATTATTCTCATTAAATGACTAGAGAAAAGAGATTAAAAAATTATTTCAGTGGCTAAAATCACATTAGCCAAAGACTGATTTAGACTACTCTCATGTTTTAGTTTCAAAAGACATGACCAAATTGAACAACATCAAAATACTTCATTGCAATCTCACTCTTGGATATTTATGCCGCTCTACTGAACCACACCATACAGTATGGAAGAGCGAACAAGTTACCCAGTCCTGACAATTATAAAATTGCTTTCATCTTATTCAGAGAAGGCCTGGTATGTATTTATTTTTCATTACAGGAAAATACATTTTTATGGATTAGCTCATCAAAAACATGCTGTAATATTACCTAGAAAAATGAGTATGGTTCCTCAGATAACAAAACAATTCTTGTATGGGGAAAGACTGGATTAAGTTGGGATTTTACTAGAATATTGAGTAAATACTTGACTTACAGTCAAGGCTACCTGGGGACCTTCAGAGAATTTTTTCCTTCCAACTTATAAATTAAAATTCTACTGTAGATGTGACCAAGTAGATTCCCTGAGAATATTCCTGAGTATATTCCCACTCAGGTCTTTCAAAGTATCCTTCTTACCACAAGAATAGTTTTTAGAATAATTTAGATAAAGTCAGTAGAAAGATTGAGTTCAAAACACAAAAGTTTAGACAACCATATGTTTTATTATGAGAAAAAGTTAGTAATTCTATAGCTATTTCTCACATTATTGCAACTATAACTGACCACAACTATTTCCTAAAGTAATAGATGTTAGTTAATTGATGTGTAAGTTTACAAGTACACAACTCTGTGAAAATGATAATCTGGGAGGCATTGGGAATGATTTTACAGAGAAGCTGGCTCATAAAGTTCTTAAAACTAGAATAGGATTTTGATAGGAGGTGAGAAAGTAAGAAGTGTTTTACCCAAGAAGGTTGAATTAATTTAACTCAACAAATAATTAGAACAAACTATAATATATAGGGTTAACTTCTAATCAGCACTGCTATGTGCTTGGCACTACTCTAAATATTTAACACGAATTATCTAGTTTAATCTATTAAAAAATACATATGTTAGGCACTATTAATATTTTCATTTTATAGATAGAGCCCTAAGGCACAGAGAGATCACTCAGCTATTAAGTGGTACTGCTGCTGCTGCTAAGTCACTTCAGTCATGTCCGACTCTGTGCGACCCCATAGATGGCAGCCCACCAGGCTCCCCGTCCCTGGGATTCTCCAGGCAAGAACACTGGAGTGGGTTGCCATTTCCTTCTCCAATGCAGGAAAGTGAAATGTGAAAGTCAAGTCGCTCAGTTGTGTCCGACCTTCAGCGACCCCATGGACTGCAGCCTACCAGGCTCCTCCATCTATGGGATTTTCCAGGCAAGAGTACTGAAGTGGGGTGCCATTGCCTTCTCCCTTAAGTGGTACTATCAGGATTCAATTCAGAGCAGCCAACTCCAGAGCCCACACTGTTAAAAATGAGGATCCTGGAGTCAACAGCCTGGCTTCACATTCTGGCTTCATGTACAACACTGAGGCTAGTTCCTGGCCCCCCTGGGTAAGTGCCTGGATTGTCATTGTTTAGTTGCTCAGTCATGTTAGACTCTTTGCGACCCCATGTATTACTGTAGCCCACCAGGCTCCACTGTTCATGGGATATTAAAGGTAAGAATATTGAAGTGGGTTGCCATTTCCTACTCCAGGGGACCTCCCTGACTCAGGGATTGAACCTGCATCTCCTGCTTGGCAGGCAGATTCTTTGCCACTGAGCCACCTGGGAAGCCTGGATAAATATTAACTATTTTAATTATGTTAACTATTAACTATTATAATAATTAACTATTATTAATTATGTTAACTACTTTGACTATTTTAATTATGTTTATTGTTATTAATAATGAACTGCTCTGTCATTGCTACTTCTCTATGGCTATATGAAAGTTATTCAATGTACTGTAGATGATGCAAACATGCCAGATTGAAGGTCTTAGTCTTCAACGAACTTTCAGTTTTCTGGGAGCAACAGATATAAACCCAGCAGTATAATAGGCTAAGTATAAGGGAGATTAATTTCAACTGGGAGAGATTAAGGAAGACCCCAGAGGTGGTTTCTGATCAGAACATAGGATGGTTATGCTTACAGTTGAAGACACAAGAGGGAAGGCTCACAGGATGAGAGGACCCTGTGCACAAAGGCACAGTGTTTTAGAAATGTTCAGAATGTGTTTGGAGAATAGCTTAACTCATATTTACTTTACGGGAGGGGAGAGCAGTGAGTGCAAAGGCAGGAAAGCAAGCCTTAAGTTCATGTCTCCTGGAGCCCTGAAGAGGTCTTTAAACAAAGCAGTGGCAGTTCAAAGGCATTTCTGGAACACATTTTAGTAACAAGACACAGAGTAGATAAAAAGAGGGCAGGGTTACTAATATAGACATGAAAACTAATTCAGGCTTGCTGCCACCATTTTATTCCACCTTCATAATTCTAACTAAAATTAGATTAATTTTGTGTGTGTGCTGGACAAGTTGCTTACTATTTTGGTCCTCAGTTTCTCACCTACAGAACTAGGGAGTAAAAATTGATAAATATACGATCATCAGCTTCTAGAAGTCATGGACTCCCTATGCTTGACTTTGTGCCTAAATACTTTCACATGTAATTTTTGTTCATGATATGTGCCGTGCTTAGTCGCTAGGTTATATCCAACTCTTTGCAACCCCATGGACTGGGGCCTGCCAGGCTCCTCTGTCCATGGGGATTCTCCAGGCAAAAATACAGGAGTGGATTGCCATGTCCTCCTCTAGGGGGTCTTCCCAACCCAGGGATCGAACCCAGGGATCAAACCCAGGTCTGCCACATTGCAGGTGGATTCTTTACCATCTAAGCCACCAGGGAAGCCCAAGAATACTGGAGTGGGTAGCCTATCCCTTCTCCAGGAGATCTTCCTGACTCATGAATTGAACCAGGGTCTCCTGCATTACAGGTGGATTCTTTTATCTGCAGAGCTATCAGGGTTTATGATAGTGGTCACAAATATGAATATCTTCCCTTTCTAAGTAAATACTGATTTTATTTAATATTTCTATCCATTTAGCACATAACCCTATATTATTATTATTATTACCTTATTTTCATTTCTTCTCAACTAAAGTTCATTAAAGACCATATTTTATACTTTTATATATGAACACATTGATATAAGCTCAAATAAGTTTTACTTAGTTGATTAACAGCAATATGATATTCTATGTTTTGATTATATTCCTTTACCAGTGAGTCAAAAAATTTACCAAATTAAGCTTTTAGAACAAATTCTGTATGTGAAATGAAAAGGTTAATTTATTTTACTATCACTGCTTATGTAAACTAAAAATTTGCCATTATTTCTGTTGTGTGTATTTTTATATCTCATCTTCAAAACTGGGAGAGGTACCACAAAAAAGAGTGGAAGAGGATTTTTTTCCCTCAAAATAAATATACAAATCCACAGAGTAAGAAACAATCACACAAAGGTTACTTTTAAGATTCTGCAAAGTCTAAATATTTTATCTATTCCAAGTAAGGAGAACTGACCTCAAGTTAAATGGCTTCTATTTGGGAACTTTTGTTGTGATTTTTACATTGACCATATAGTCGCATTGCTCTTTGGACTAGAGTAAAACATAGTATTCCTTGACATTTGAAGTCTGAATGTCCCCTAGATACTTTAAGATGCTACAGCAAACAAAGTCCTGTTGGTCTGAAAAGCCACAAGAAGTAAATCTTAAAACTAATTATGGTTCTTCTGCTGAGAGTTTCTTCAAGAGTCACTTTCCAATTTCTGTCAAACATTTGCAGTTCTAGTACAAATACATTTATACTTTTTCAGAATCAACGCATATCAACCTCAGGATAGTGTTTGCCTTTCACTGTGAAACAGAGAGAGGTTGTGAAGAAATTTCCAAGGAATTAAAATATTAACTCTTAATATCCTATTTTAATTTTGCAAAAACTTAATGGACCCACTCTTAACCATCATACAGTTACAAAATTATCTGAAAGATTTAGAATGATCTCATTGCCAATTTGGGCTTTGAAGAAAACAAAATCAGGTTCATTAAAATGTTTCATAAAAACTCTCTGAACTGATTGTATTGCCAATCTAAACTTTAGTGGATCATCACTGACCATTCTTTATTCTGGTTACTTTTATTACTTTTCCCCACAGAAAGAGCAGCAATATGTTCCCTGTATTATTTTCCGACCATCACAGCTGAGGCAGAAGTGGCTGTAAATGACGCATCTCCCTCAGGAGTTGTATGGACTTTCAACATTTAAGGTGTCTCTGCTGACACCATTTTTTTGTTGTTGTTGTTCTAGAAAAGGAAGAAAATTGAATTCAGTCCAGTTTGTCTGTAATGCTCATGTCTTAATATTTGTTCAAAGAGAAGAAGCAAAATCAATAAAATGTCTAATTGAGCCATTTTCACAAATTATCAATAGAAACTTATTATTTAAAAATCAACATTTGGAAAAAAAATCAACATTTGGTACTTAGGCAAATGCCATATATTATAAGAATTATATGAATAAAAAAATTGAATTTGTGTTAGATTGTGAAAGGCAAAGGTTTATTGTCACCATCTCAACTAAATAATTCATAGAAAACATCTCTTGTGGCCTCTAATATATTAACCACCTGAATGAATGAAGGCTACTATTTAGAATTCACTAACATATCCAATAAAATGTGTGAGGTAAGCTCTATTGACTAGGTTTACATAATGCATTTTTCTTTTGACAATCATACCTCTTATGATATTCAAGGATATATCTGCTTTATACAATGTAAATGAATGACTCACTTATTTTGTTCTTGCTTCATTGTCATTTGACTGAACCCCACAGTTATATCCAATAAGAAGTAAGTTAAAAATTTAGTTTCTGTCAACTATTTTCCACTAGCAAACATAGTGACTCACCTTCCAAATAAAAGCATATCAACATGAAAGTTTCCCAAGGGTATATTCTAGGTCATAATCTTTATGTTAATGAATTCCCTACTGAATAGTAAATGGTAAGAATATATTAACTTATTCCTCTAACACATTACCTGTCAGCAGGTAATTATCCATCAAAACCTAAACAGAGAGAGATTGCCCTGTGACACCAGTGACCCCTGCAGGTAAAATTAAGGAAAAAACGTACACTGTAATTGGACAAAAGATACCACTGCATATCTCAGTGTAGCTAGATAATGCCAAAGCATAACATTTACCAGTAACTCCCCATAAGGCTTGTTATTATTATTTTCTAGCTGCCATTGGAGATTTTTAAATCTGTGGAATAAACCAAGCATACATTTTTGTATTTTATTAGCTATTATTTAACTCATTTAACTCATTTACATTTTGCATATCACGACAGTTTCTAGAGAACCTTGTCCAAATACAGAAAAGCTATTTAGAGTTACTTGATTAAGGATTTGAAAGAGATAACAAATAGTCATCTGGTTTATCCGCAGGCATGATAATTAATTTCAATAACCAGCACATGTATTCTGAAGAATTCCCAATGAGATAAATAATATTCACACATTATAGAAAAAGATGGTTAAGTGGCATTTACATTGCAAAGCTGGAAAACATTCCCAAAGTATCTGTTCCTCGGCATTATACTGTCGGACAGGGTGAAGTCAGCTTCAGGAAAGGTCACACAACCACTATGTATACTTTAAGTCTCAACAGCATACATTCAATGACCACTCACTTATTTAACATGTAGGAAATGCTTACATATGTCATGGGCTGCAGCCTGAAGAGATATGAAAAATAGCCAACAATAAGCATGGGGGATTTTTTAAAAGAATAAACCATCACATTCATAGTTTAAATAAGTGCCATTTGATACTGATTGTAATAGACACCAATTCAAACATTTCATATATATAATTGAGTCATTATTTGTAGTACTTATATCAACATTAAAATTCCCCAACAACCTATGAAAGGTATGAACAATTTTTAGAGCTACACTTTTTTTTTCGCCTTAAGAGTTATCTTTTTTTAAAATGTGCTTTGGAATTTACTATTGTGTAGTTTTGTCTTTTATATTCTCCATTGCCTCATGTAAAATGCAGAAGAATGATGATCTTTGTTACTCTTAGAATATAATGAAGGAGGAGTATGGTCAAATATTGTTTTTAAAAGAGCTATCAGTCAACTATAGAACTCCAAAATCTTAATGTTGTTCCTTAGCCACATAAAAAACAAAAGCAGAACATTCAATATCTTGCTAGTTCCTTGACTTCTGTCACGTGCTAGCAAGCAGACTGACAACAACATAAGTAGTACTAAAAATGCACCAGGAGTTCACAAGGAAACCAAGTATTAAGTGCTTATTAATTTTTCCCACAAACAGTTAATAAACATCTTATATATATAGGCAATGAGATGGAACCTGGGTGTATTGTGGTCAACAAAACAGATATATTCTCTTTATTCACAGGGCTTACAGTCTAAAGGGGGAACTGATAATAACAGGTAAATGAATAAATAATAAAAGGTGTAAAGTCTTCTTAAGGAAATAGTGCAGAAGGTTAGAGAATGACATGGATGGAATCTATATTAAAAGAGTAAGCAAGGAAGGCATCCCTCCAAATTTGAGATGAGGCCAATACACAGAAGGAATAGCCCTGGAAGAGCAGAGGGAAGACCATGAGTGGAGGACCCAGGAAGGGAAAAAACTTGCTCTTGTTGAGGGACTGTTGATAACTACAAGGTAGCCGGTGTGGCAGTAAGGCATGTGCCGGACAGCAGGACAAAAGAACTGAATCAAGACGAGGCAGCTTCTCATGAACCATGATGAGGAGTCTGAATCTCATTTAATGTGTAATGGACGTCAGGTAGAGATCAACAGAACCTTCCCTTGCTGCTGTGTAATGATAATTCATGGATGGAAATAATAGGAACAAGGAGAGAACAAAGAGGATAGTACAGTAGATAAAAGCTAAATCTTACCATTAGAACAAATTATTTCCTCAGGTTCCTGTAAATGGATCAGGCATAGGGATATTGTCTTAAAAATACCAGGTTGTCATATTAATTCTAAAATTCAAGGTTTGTATAGCTTGAATTCAGTTTTGGTTATAACAGATAAACACATTGTCATTATTATAATGGTTTATTGTATATGGTTTCAAATGCTGAGTGTGAGCTCTAAAACTAAGTAAAATGATATCCCTTTTAATTAAAAAAAGCAGAAAAAGAATGTATTAATCTTCCAAAAGACTAGGAGAGAAATAATCTTCCAAAAGACAAATTAAGGATGAATTTTTCCCTTTATAATAAGCATAGCCCAAGCATAAAACAGTGATTAGTCAGTCTGTACATAATGCCAAACAGCCAGTCTAGTCACTGAGGAAAAATTAAGAAAGCCAGTTATTTAGCTTCAAGGAGAATTCAAAAGGGTGGGTTTTCTGTATTTAACATGTTATAATAAGCAATTGGCCTCATGTAACTACAAGTACTTCATTCACTTATATGTAAGATGGATAGAAAATGCCAACATAATGGGACTTCTGGGAGAGTTGTATGAAAAGCTTCTTGCCCAGAGCCTGGCACGTAGTAGGCATTTCATTTATAACCAGAGCTGCAGGACCATCTAAAGAGAATCTAAATGACAGATAGAATTAGAGATTATGAGGCCTATGCTAATTCATTAGTACCCAGATATAAATAAACATTTAAAATAAATTTTAAAAATAAAATTAAAAATATACTTTGTATGACATTAATATAACTACTAGCTTACTTTTGGCTAATGTTATATCTATTTAGAGCCTTTTATATCCAATCTTTGTGTCTTTATCTCATTTATGCAGCATAGAATCAAGTCTGTATGCTTACTTGGTTTTGTTCTTTCACTGAAGTATAATTGACAGACAGATGGGCTTCCCTGACGGTTCAGTGCATCAAGAATCTGTCTGCAATGCAGGAGACACAGGAAACATGGGTTTGAATCCTGGGTTGAGAAGATCCCCTGGAGTAGGAAATGGCAACCTGCCCTGGTATTCTTGTCTGGAAAATTCCATGGACAGAGGAGCCTCGTGGTCTACAGTCCAAAGGATCACAAGGAGTCAGACATAACTGAGCAACTAAGCATGAATGTATAATTAACATATAATGTTAAAAAATTTCAGGTTATTTAAAAAATTTTATCAAACAAATCATAAACTAGGAAACTGTTCTTCAAATATGCTACAATTTTTAAACTATAACAAAGTGAGAAGAATGCTGTAATTGGATTGAGAAGATAAGAAAGGTGGTAAAATTCAAACAAGCTTCAAGTATTCTTACAGTTTTTTTTCCCTTAGTGAAATGTGCTTTTCATCTATATGTATGATCCAAAATATATCAGGTTTAGGAGAAAAATAATTGAGAATTGTATGGGTTAAACTGGTTCCTTCACAGATAGGCAGAAATCCTGAAGTGAAAGTCAAAGTGTTAGTTGCTTAATTGTGTCTACTCTTTTTGACCCCATGGACTGTAGCCTACCCAGCTCCTCTGTCCATGGAATTCTCTAGGCAAGAATATTGGAGTTGGCAGCCATTCGCTTCTCCAGGGGATCTTCCTGACCTAGGGATTGAACCTGGGTCCCCTGCATTGTAGGCAGATTCTTTGCCATCTGGGCCACCAAGGAAGCCTGTAGAAGTCCAAACCGCTTAGTAAATCAGAAAGTGAACTGATTTGGAAGTAGTCTTTGCAGAAAAGTGGCCATGTGACCACAGAGGCAGAGGTGGGAGTGATGTGTCTAACAAGCCAAGGAATTCCATGGCCCACTGGCAGATATCAATAGTCGGAAGAGGCAAGGATGGATTCTCCCCTACAGATTTCAGGGAAACGATGGCCCTGATGGCACTTTGATTTCAGACTTCTAGCTTCCAGAACTATAGGACAATAACTTTCAGTTATTTTAAGCCTCCTCCTTTGTGGTACTTGTTACCACTGCCCTAGGAAACTAACAAGGGACTAGAGCTACACAGAGACTGAGCTGACTGTAAACTTCAATGACAGGTTTTTACTCCATCAAACAAGGGAAGCTAAAGACCACATAGAATGAGAAGGTACACATTCTTAACTTTGATTTTCATCTGGTCCACAGCATGCTTTAGCAAAAACAAAATGAATCCCACCAAAACAGCAAGCAAACAAACAAGCACCCTCCACATGCAGATTAATTATTGTTATCTTCCCTTTTGAGTCATTTATGCCTCATTTTAAGTGATAAATATTTATCACTGCTGGACTCCCGGAGCCTCACCTGCTGTAGAGAAATAAGGTCTATTCCACTGACTTTATGCATCTTTAACAAAGGTGCCATTGCAGTCGCACCCCAGAAATCTCTTTTATTGGTGATGATATATGCAACTAAAAGAACACAATCTGATTTTTTTTCAGACCTAGATACATGAACTTGAGCATACAGTGCTGCAAGTTAGGAGGATCTTGTTTTCAAGGCTGTAAACTGCATATAACTTTGTGAATGTATTCATATGCATGATATTAAAATAGCTATCTGTGTCTAAAATCCTAGATTATAAAAATAGCATCCAGCTAAGAACTGGAATTTTTTTAGCTGATACTCTTTCTGTGACCATTATAGTTTTCTGTGTCCTGTCTTCCCTGCACAGTTTTATTTGCCATCAGTCTTAATTCATTTTCACAAACAAATTAAGGCAGAGAGCCAGATGAGGTATGCAATTCTACTCTCTATCATCCACTTGCCTACGCCTCTGTCAGAATCAATAAATACTCATTCAAAGGAAGGGGGCCAAACAACTCATTAACCCTCCTGCTCACTGCTTCCAAAATATGGGTGGCTTGTTAGGTGCCCTCTGAAATCCACAGTGCAAAGTGCAGCTCTTGAGTCCCATTAAAGAGCCAGCAATACAGGCATAGAGCATGAGGAAAGGGACTTAGCAGTGACAACTAGATGGGTGTATGTGTGTACTGTCATTTATCCACTCACAGCATTTTCCAAATAATACTTTTTCCCTTCATATAAGATATAGGTTGTCTTTGTTTTCAAAGACTCTTCTGAGCCTGATGTCTCTCATTGTTTAAATCTGTCCTTGAACATAAACAACACCCTGGAAATTTCAAATTTCATATAACACTTTTGAAAAGCACATAAAAAGAAAATTCTTCAAGCTCAGAAGAGTGAATAGTAATTGCTGACTTGTTTGGAGTGAATACTGAAGGAGACATGCTGTGTATAAACTCCTTCAGCAATTTATGTGAGGAATGTGGCTATCGACATCATAGAAAGTTACGTGTAATATCAGGGGTTAAAGGAAAGCAGAAAAGACTTTGACTGGATCTACATGCTTAGGTTTCTCTCTCTCCTTGACTTTAAAGTTAGAAGTGTGATGTCTTGAGTTTACTCTTCTAATTCTTTTGTGTCTCCAGTTTGGGGGATTTTATTGTTATTCCTCAAGAATTTTCTAACTCTAAGAGAAGTAATGTGAATAATAACATCATCCTGAACTCAGTAACCTCTACTTTATTTCTTTGGCTTGACTTGGCTTAAAGCCATTGTAGCTGCTGTTTATTATTTCAAAACACCATTAATATTTACTATGCAATTCACTCCCATGTAAATTTTTCTTTTAGAGAGCTTTGATTTAGAGCAACGTATGCATTAGCTGGAAAATATCATATAATTATTTACTCAGAAAACAAGAAAGAGGAAGGTTGAAGAAAGCATATCCCAGGAGATTTAAGACTGACAGATTAGAAGCAGAAAATCTTTTGTCTGAAAAGTAAGAAAATGAGTGTAAGAACTAAGCACAATATACCCCTCATCTTGTCAAAACCAAAGAAGGTACTTTATATGTGCAAAATGCCCAATTCTCCATTCTCAGTACACAACTAACTTGGAAAATAATCAAGTTGAAAATAAAACCTGCAATCATAAAAAAAAAATTATAGATTAAAAACCACTGGATTTTTTCAGAAGTAGGATTTTGTTGCTGCACACATTTAAATATTTATTCTAGTATATTAAATAATTATAACAAGGTTATAATTATATTAAATAATTATAGCAAAGTATAACACGGTGATAATTTACAATCAGAGAATATAAAGCACCAAAATTTTAAGGATAGTGAAAATAATCGTTTCCACCTTCTAATCGTTTATAAAATTCCAAGCTTAATGCTAAATCTTCATTTAAAAATTTCCCTCTAATCCCCACAGTACACACAGAGTAACACACAAAAGTGGTGGAGACAGAGGACTTGAGTAAATATGTTCAGGAGAATTGTAAAGGTTCCGCAGGAAAGTGAGCATCTCAAGGGGTCGTAAAGAATCGGAAAAGACTTTCCAGGAGACAAGAAACAGGTCTTCCTAGAAAAGGATGAGTGAAGGCTTAACTAGCTCTGCAGCTAAAACATGTGCTTATTGCCAGGGAAATGGTAAGATGCAAGGTAAGATACAAAACGGAAATTTCATGAATTCCACACTAAGCAACTTGAATGTTTACTAGGCTTTGTATAATTTTAAAATATACAATTGGAAACAATCTCTTACCAAAAAACACAAGTATAGAACAAAAAAGCCTCTTTTTCCCCTTGAACCACGCGAGAGTATGGTGCTGATCCGATATACCCTTTCCCTGAATTATTCACAGTGTGTCTTCTAAAACATGGATATTCTCCTAAATAGCCATAACACAATTTTGAAATCAGAAAATCAACATCGATACACTACTGTCATGTAATTTTTAGACTCTATTTGAGTTTTCTCGTGGTCTTGTTGATGCTCTTTACAGCAAACACATCCAGTTCAAAATCACCTGTTTCATTTAGCCCTTTCAGTCATTTCCAGTCTGGAATAGTTCTTCAGTCTTTTACTTCAATGAGTTGGCATTATTAAAGATTACAGGCCAGATATTTTGTCACTGTCCCTCAATTTGGTGTCTGATGCTTCCTCATGATTTGTTCCAAGTCATGCATCTTCTGCAAGGACATCGAAGAAGAGGGCTGTGCTTTTCTCACTGCATTCTGTCCGGTGATGTGCAATTTTAATTTGTCCTATCAGTGATGATGTTCACTTTGATCACTTGACTAAGATAGTGTCATCTAGGATTCCTGACTGTGAAGTTCCTTTTCTACTTTTGTAAATAATAAATATTTGCATGAGGAGGTAATTTGAAAGTGTGTATATATCCCCTTCCTCACTAATGGTTTTATTTGTTTACTTAATTCAATGGATTATAAGCAGTTACTTTCCTTATTTTGATGCTCAGATAGTTCCTGAGTTGGCCAATAGAGCCCCTTTAAGCTTTCCACTGTATCCTTTTGGCATCTCTCATTATTCTTTATTTTCTGTCACGAGTGGTTCTAAAATCATCCTGCTTTTTCCCTAGTTCTTGAATCAGCCATCTCTCAAAGGAGCCCTGGTTCCTTCTAATGAAGAGTGGCATGTGCCCAAATCAAGATCTGGGCACCAGGTTTGCTCACTGCTGTTGGAGTTGAGTGCCATTGCTGCTCTTGTGCCCTCTCACTGGGCAAAGTTAGGTAATGTGCACACAAATACACACACGTGTATGTGTGTATATATGCATAAAGTGTTGTGCTGTGCTGTGCTTAGTTGCTCAGTTGAATCTGACTCTTTGTGACCCCATGGACTGTAGCCTGCCAGGTTCCTCTGTCCATGGGGATTCTCCAAGCAAGAATAATGGAGTGGGTTGCCATACCCTCCTCCAGGGGATATTCCAAACCCAGGGATTGAACCCAGGTCTCCTGCATTGCAGGCAAATTATGTATAGTCTAAGCCACAAGGGAAGCCCAAGAACCCTGAAGTGGGTAGCCTATCCCTTCTCCAGGAGATCTTCCCACCCCAGGAATTGAACCAGAGTCTCCTGTATTGAAGGTGGATTGTTTACTAGTTGAACTACCAGGGAAGCCCATTAAGTGTGAATACAAGCATACATAATGTGGCAAATTGTATTTTCCAAGCTAGCTATAACAAGATCTCCCATCCCATATGATCCATATAATCTTTTTTACAGTATAGCATTAATGCTTCTCCCATTTAGAAGTGAGAGCCATGCTTGTCTCCTTCCTTGAACTGGTGGTTGCTATGGACTGAAATGTGTTTCCACAAAATCATATGCTGAAGCCCTAACCCGCCATGGTGTAGTGTTTAAAATGGGGCTTTTAGGAGTTAGGTTTAAATGAGGTCATGAGGGTGAGGCCTCATGATGGGGTTTGTGATCTTATCTGGAGAGATACCAGAGAGGGTACTCTGTGTTGCTCACTCTTCCATATAGTAAGAAGGCAGATCCCAACCATGCTGGCACCTTGATCTTGGTCTTCCAGCCTCCAAAGCTGTGAGAAAATAAATCTCTGTCATTTAAGCCACCCCATCTTTGGCACCATGTTATAGCATCCCAAGCTGATTAATACTTAAGACTATAACAGAATGAGGTTTTGGGACTTAAAAGACTATACAACTTCTCTCCAGTCCTGTTAGGATACTTGCTCTTAGAATCCAGTCAGCATCCTGTGAAAAACCATACAGATACAAGGAAAGGACAGGTGTACATGCTATAGCCCCAGTGGAGACCCCAGCTAACACCAAGCATCAAACTCTAGCCTCTGGATGATTCTAGCTCCCAGCTGCCAAGTTGTCCCCAGCTTTCAAGTCTTTGCACCTGAGCTTCAGGATATAAATTGCCCACATGTGCTCTTTTCAAGTTCTTGATGCACAAAAATCATGAGAAATAACATGACTGTAATGTTTTACATCACTGCATTTGTGGGTAATTTGTGATGCATTAATAGATAACCAGAACACATACTTCCATTATAATGCAACACCACAGGATTCATTCTAGTTATCTCCCTTTCCTAATTTGTAGACCCCTTTCAGAAACTGGGAAACCTACTCTCATTTTCCTTAATATTTTTAGTTGTTTGATCAGTCCTCCTGCATGTAACCGATCCTTTATAGCTTATATTGCCCCTTCTCTTATGTGGATGCTCTCCTGATTCTATGCAGACATTGCTACCCTGAGATGGATCTTCTTTCCTGCTCATGGGACTCAGACACTTGATGCCAGACTGCCCTCACCTTTGTGTAAATAGACGCCTTATTCACCCTGCTTGGGCTTTGACTCTCCATCTGTGCAAAGATGACTGCCTTACTCTGTCTCATTCAATGGCATTGTCATTCACTAGTTTAGGAAAGAGAAGGAAATGAAAAAAAGAGAAGGGAAAGAGAGGGAAAAGAAGAGAAAAGAAAAAAAGGGAAAGAGATGGAAGAGGAACCATATGAAAATTTTGGAAATTTAAAATATATGACTGACAAGATACAAAATGAATTTTAGAAATATCAGCAAAGCTGTTTTCCAACAGTTTTCTGTTAATTGTTTTTTCTTATGAAATGTTTATCAATTATTGAATAGAGTAACTGGTGGAAACAGGTAAAGATTATCACAGAACCAATGACTATAACTGTGGTCCCTAGGTCAGAAATTTTCTTCATAGAAAAGAAGAAGGAAATATATTTTATTCATTTGTCTCAATTTATTTTGGCTTTCTTACTTTGTTCAAAGATACACATGTGGGGTCAAGTTCAAAATCAAAAGAAAACCTCTAAACCCCAACATACCACATTTCTAGCTGCTTTTTTCTGTATTTATCTACATGTAAGGCTAAAATTAACTAAAGAAATACAGTCAATTTCTCAGTATTGAGTTACTGCTTCATAGTTTTAATACCCACCACAATACCTAGCATATGTGTGCACACTAAGTCACTTCAGCCGTGTCTAACTTTAGCAACCCTGTGGACCATAGCCCGCCAGGCTCCTCTGTCCATGGGATTCTCCAGCCAAGAATACTGGAGTGGGTTGCCATGCCGTCTTCCAGGGAATCTTCCCAACTTAGGGATCGAACCAGCATCTTCTTAGATCTGCTGCATTTGCAGGTTTACCATTACTACCACCTGGGAAGCCCACCTAGCATATAGTAAACAATAAATATATTTCTTGAATGAATGAGACAATATGGTAATAAAGCTGTAGCTCAACAATTCTTTAAAGTTCCACAAACAGGACTGATGCCAGAAATTCCATATGGATACATTCCAGTACATATTCAAGTGATAATAACCACAGCTGGGATCACTTTTAATGCTCTTAACTATTTCTAACATCTCTATTAATATGCAAACCATTTCTTGATTTAACTATTTGAAACATGTATTCAATTTCTGAGAAGATAGATAAGTGATATAGCTATTATATGACCTCAACACCTTGCCTTATCCATTCTCCTACATAATTATAAAGCTATTTTAGTTAAATCAAAGAAGAGCATTTTCATAATTAAGCCTGCATATAGTGTATACTATGGAGCCAAGCTTTTCAGTTTTATTTATTTTTCATTTATCATTTTACTTTTTCATTTTCATGGTGTTAATTCCTGCATTTCTTTTTTCTTACATTATATTCCATTGTCATATCTTTTTCAAACTCTGTCATATCAGAAATTCTATTAAATAACCTTTTCCCCAAATACATCTGTCCATTTT
The DNA here is from genome assembly GCF_002263795.3 of Bos taurus. NCBI lineage: Eukaryota > Metazoa > Chordata > Mammalia > Artiodactyla > Bovidae > Bos > Bos taurus. The sequence continues at coordinate 54,625,809 of NC_037331.1, forward strand.
TCCTGCTTCAGTTGGGACTCTATTTCCAGGTCATTTGCCCGGAGGTTCTCCTGGGTTGCATTCAGTTCTCCTGTCTTCCATTCTCTCTCTTTCTTGATTTCTGATGTCACTAAAGCTACTTCTTAATGTCAGATTTAAGAGAATTAAAATTTCTGAGCTCTTACATGAATGAAAATTTGTAAAGGATAATCTTTACATAAAGTCTAAAGAAATTGCTAGGTCACTACATTCAAATACATGCATAATAAAATAACTGTCTTTCCTAGCTCCTTTTCCTTAACTAGTTTGACTGAATTATGGGCAGAGTACTAGTGAAATGATTATAACTACTTTTCAAGACCATAAAAATAACTTGGAATCTCTCTTATTAATAACCTTAGGATTCAAATTTTATTAATATTGAAGCTTGTTATTATATATTAGAATTAATTCTCTTTGGAAATTGTTTTTGTACCTACTATCCATAAAGTGAAGAGGAACTAAAAAGCCTCTTGATGAAAGTGAAAGTGGAGACTGAAAAAGTTGGCTTAAAGCTCAACATTCAGAAAATGAAGATCATGGCATCCAGTCCCATCACTTCATGGGAAATAGATGGGGAAACAGTGGAAACAGTGTCAGACTTTATTTTTCTGGGCTCCAAAATCACTGCAGATGGTGACTGCAGCCATGAAATTAAAAGACGCTTGCTTACTCCTTGGAAGGAAAGTTATGACCAACCTAGATAGCATATTCAAAAGCAGAGACATTACTTTGCCAACAAAGGTCCATCTAGTCAAGGCTATGGTTTTTCCTGTGGTCATGTAAGGATGTGAGAGTTGGACTGTGAAGAAAGCTGAGCGCCAAAGAATTGATGCTTTTGAACTGTGGTGTTGGAGAAGACTCTTGAGACTCTTGAGAGTCCCTTGAACTGCAAGGAGATCCAACCAGTCCATTCTGAAGGAGATCAGCCCTGGGATTTCTTTGGAGGGAATGATGCTAAAGCTGAAACTCCAGTACTTTGGCCACCTCATGCGAAGAGTTGACTCATTGGAAAAGACTCTGATACCGGGAGGGATTGGGGGCAAGAGGAGAAGGGGACGACAGAGGATGAGATGGCTGGATGGCATCACTGACTCGATGGACATGAGTCTCAGTGAACTCTGGGAGTTGGTGATGGACAGGGAGGCCTGGCGTGCTGCAATTCATGGGGTAGCAAAGAGTTGGACACGACTGAGCGACTGATCTGATCTGATCTGATCTGATCCATAAATATACATACATATATATATACACACACACTAGCAGCTAATTTACAAATAGTTACCTCTGACTCATTTTCTTCTTCCCATTGGTTCCCTCCTCCCCAATACCACTACTGAGAGAATGAGTGTAGGAAAGATTTTGGAACTTTAAAAGAACTATTTAGAAAGTATGAACTTGAAAGGCAAAATTAATTTAGAAGGGCTAATCCTGGGGACATCTGTATGTGTGGTGATCCCCAAGTCACCTTATTATATTTCAAGTCACACTTTGTTAAACTTTTGATGTGCTACAGATTAAAAACTCATTTGGGGTAACAAGAATTCTCCTTTAAAGATGTGAATATTTCTTTTAGAGTTTAGTAAGTGGTGTCAGTTTTCCACACTTTCAAAAGAATTACCTCCCACCTTCAAGCCCCCACTGCCACCCCAATGTTTCTCTGATACCTAGCTGAAGTTAGTAGCACTGGGGCAGAGAAAGTCCAGATAATATCAGTAAATGGTACAGCAGACTCAGAACAATAACAAGTCACCTAAAATATGTATCAAGTGAATGTGACCCTGGCATCACTAGCAGGAGGTAATATTTGTCAGGTAAACCCACAAGAAATAGAAGTGGTTCTAAAAAGGTAAGTGATGTTTGAGGCAGCTGCCCCATCACAGTATGAACTAAATTATCTGTGATAAGACTGGGACTTTTCCACGAATTCCCAGTGGCCTTCTATGACACATAAAATAAAACCATACTCTTTACCAAGTCCTATTAGGCTCTACAGAATCACACTTTTGTTTATTTCTTCAGCCCCACCTCCCACGACTGCCTTCTCAGCTCACTAAACCTCAGCCACACTGGCATCCCAGCTATTCCTTGAATATGCTAAACTTGTTCCTGGTTAGGCCTTTGCACTTGGTGTTATCTCTGCTGGGAATGCCCAACCCCAGACCACCTGGTATCTTTTTCATGTCATTCGTGGTCCAGCTCAGATGTCATCTCCTTAGAAAGCTCTTCCAATTGAAAATGGACACTCTTCATTTCCATCAGCCCCTTTTCCTGAATTCTCTATCTCTTCAGTCTGTTTGTCTTCCTAGCAAATATCTCTTTCTGAAATTATCTTGTTTGTCTTGTTGCCTGACTCTGCCCTGAGTCTATACATTTTAAAAGCAGAGACTTTGTCTTGTTAACTTTTGTCTCCAGTTCCTAAAACCATGCCTAGCTTGTAGAAGGTATTTGAAAAATGTATGCCAAATGAATAACTAAATAAATGAGCTACAAAGAAGATGGAGCACATGTGAAGATGGAACCTCAGCAGGCTAGTCTGAGAGGCTGGAAAAAGGCAGAGTAGGTTAAAACTATGATGCAGTGTTGGAACGAAAGCTCACATCTGCCACTCTGTGACAAGGAAAGAGTTAATCTTGCTAAATGTCAGTTTCCTCAGCTCTGAAATGATAATAACTATTATATAGGTACAATTTAAAGATTTGGTTAGGTGAGATGGTGAATATATAAATGTGTATATAAGGAGAAGAGGCACAGAAGGTTCTCAATAAGTAGTAGCAATTATTACTACCAATATTGGGACAAATGGATTTTTTCATGTTCATTGTGTTAACACTGAAGATGGGGAAGCGTATGTGTCCCCTATTCAATTTCTTTATTTTTCTAAAATGTGTCTTTTATAGGATTTATTATATGTTTATAAAAATAACAATAACTTTAGTGTATTTTGCATATAAAATAAAATATTCGTATAGTCTTGGTTTTCAGATGTAGCCAAATAATAAATTGGACCATAAAGTATGAATACTATACCTAGCGATGAAATAGCAGTATACATGAATGAAGAGACATAATGGTTGGTCATAAAATATGATTAACCTAGTTGAAACAAAAGGCCTTAGTACCTCACAAGTAGTGATCTCATTAGTGGGTTATAGGAGTTCCACATGAGTGAAGAAATCATGTATAATGATTGCCCATTACATACCCTATTTATTCTTAGGGTGCCTTTTTTGAAGCTTGTTTTTTCTATTAAGTTTAAGCAAGAAGAGAGAAAAGTATGATATAAGAATATGCCAATTATATTTTAAAAGAGCATTATTATTAGAACTTGGTTTCTATTAATCCAAAGAAACTTAACCCTTAATAATAAAGTGAGTTTGGTGTGTATTCCTTACATGACCAAGCCATTTAACATTGCTTTCAAATCAAGATTTTTATGAAGCAGAACCTTTTGATGGGCTATTTCTGTTCCCTCTCTCTGTTTTATTATTACCATTATTGCTTCTGTAGCCCCAGTTTCACCACCATTTCTGTGACTTTGGATAGTATAATTAACCATATTGGGCCTCAGTTTCCACACTTGTAAAATGAAAGGAAGGACACCAATGTGACCCACCTCATAACTAAAAATTGTGACAATACTTGTGAATGCTGGAAGCACTTGAAATCACGATATGCTATTACACACAATGTGCTCTTACAGAGAACTCAGTACTTTTGTATAATGGGTGTTTAATAAATATTAACTGAATGGGCAGAACCACTGTGAAAAATAGCATCAGCCTTGTTATACAGAGATTCGTGATATAGGACTCTGACTTATCTTTCTTACACGTATTTTATATCTGTAAGTGCCAAATGATAAAAATAGGAAAACCTATGAATACTTACCTCATAATTTCCTCCATTAAAATACTTTGAGGATTAACATTTAGCTATATTTCACCAATGCTAAGATGTTGTTGCTGCTGTTGTTGCTTAGTTGCTAAATTGTGTCGAACTCTTTGAAACCCCATGGACCAGGTTCCTCTGTCTGTGGGATTCTCCAGGCAAGAATACTGGAGTGGGCTGCCATTTCCTTCTCCATGGGATCTTCCCAATCCAGGGATCAAACCCACATCTCCTGCTTGGCAGGTGGATTCTTTACTACTGAGTACACAGTAGGAAATACTTTAAATTTGTATTTAATTGAAAATTTTGTACCTTTTAAACTGGTTGCTAATAGAAATTAGTAATTTAGTAGTTTTAAAATGTATTGTAATATTTTAACATCCTACAATATCTGCTGAAAATGTTCATATTTGAATAAAATTTTGTATTTCACTGTTTAAAACCATTGTGGTATTATCAGAATGCTGTGTACTCAAAACTTGGAGTTAAATTTTTGGACCTGTTAAAATAATCAAAGGATAATCTATGGCAGTTTATGACTCAAGGGTACAAGTAAAAGACTAAGATAAATAAATTAGTGGTCAATTTTCTTTTAATCCAATGAAGTAAATTAATATAGTTTATCCATATGATTAACTCCAGCCAGAATATTTTATTTTCTCAAAACCAAAATTTCAATCTGAACCATCCAGTTACCCCAAACCATTCCTCTAATTTGCCAGTGTTCTGTGTTGGTTACCTCTTCAGCAAATTTTAGAGTATGCAACAGGCAATACATTAGGATCAGGAGAGTAGAAATAGTTGAGCAGTCCTTATGCTGAAAGAGGTCACAGCCTTATAGGCAGTGCTAATAGAAAATAAAAAATTGCATCTATTTAATATAGGCAAAAATAATTTAAAGATTAATTTTTAAAATAATTATCAAAATCAAAATATCTTCTTTGGGTTAGGCTGTTAGCTTAACTCTCCACACTGACGTTTCAAGTGGGTTCATTTAACTGAGCTGCTTAGTAAAGGCATTTTAAGGTAAGATTTCAGGGCACAGACCCTAGAGCCAGACATGGGAGTTTGAATCTCAGGTTTAATACTCCTGTACTGTGTGACTTTATATTATTACTTAACCTCATTGTGTATGAGTTTCCTCACCTGCAAAATGTGGATAATAAGACTACTCACCTCACAGGTTGCAAGTTTTAGCAGCAAAGCACTTAGAAGAGAGCCTGACAGAGTGTAAATTATAAAAGTATAAGCTATTACCAGAAGAAATAAAATATGTATTTAAATAAACCAGAATATGTATAATTATGATATAACACGATAACTGCATATATCATACAGATATCTATATACCTATACATACATATAGATGACAAATAAAGCAATTTGTAATACTAGTAAACTGAAAGTTATGTCTTAGATGAGGAACACGCTGCTTATATTGAGATGGAATAATAAGGAATAAATGACTTCCTTTTTGTTTATCCACTAAAATTTAAAATTTACCTTTTTATAATGGATATGGGTCAAAGTGAAGTTGTGTTGACATGGATTGGCATATATAAGTAACCATTGTTGGACTTCTCAAATATCGACGGTAAGAAGGAAAGATGTGAATCAAATAGAATATTTCCTAGCCATAGACATGAATGTTTTAATAACTTAATTTAACACAATTTATTATCTTGCACTCCAACACTTAGATCTATTTATAGAGATTAAAAAAAAGTTCTATAGCTCTGGATCTAATTTAAAGCATATGAAAATTCTTAATGTTTTAAAAAATCTTCAGAGAAATAAAGCAGCCTCCTTTATTGAAATAAAATACTAAATCTCTGAAGATCTGAATCAGGTAATGTTTTAATTTTAATGAAATTGGCCTTTGTCTCTGAAAGGGACAAAATAAACAGATTGGCTAGTTCCTGAACCCTGCTACATCCAGAAATATTTCTCAATCCACTCAGAGATCTTAGGAAAGGAAAGCACCCTTGGCAGCTAGTCTTGTAGTAAGTGAGCAGCTCTAAGTAGGAGAACATAAAGGCAAAAGGAGCAGTTGAAAAGGAGAGCATCAGAATGCTCTCAATGAAGAATCTCCTTCCTGGTTCATAATTGCTAAATTCTTAGTAAGCATTATTTTAATATAAAGACTGTCCTTAGTAAACTTTTAATTTTAATTACATAGAATTCCTAGAAGTATTACTTATTATACTTATGTTTTCATATTATATTTTTAAGTATTACTATATATTTATACCCTGCAGTTTTTCAAAGTAAGTAATAATTCTTATTCTCTATTGCTATATTCAGCTGTGATTTTCCTGCTGTATTATATTCCTTTTGGAGACTATATATAACAATTTAGTTATCATTTATGGATAGACATTTGTGTTGTTTCTAATTTTATTTTGTATTTTAAAGTTTTTGCTTTTATACACAATTCTATAATCATAATGAAAACATAGTATTGAATAAATAAAAGCAATGTGCATAAGACTAGATGATATCAGTTGAATACAGCATGAAAGCAAGAAAAACTTGGTTATATCTTGTTTGAGGATATACACATATATAATTAAAACTTTTTTTTAGTAGGAAAAGGTTAAATATAAAATTTGTGATAATGATTATTGCTAAGGATGAGATGGAGAAAAGCACACTGATTCAATAGTATTTGTAACATCCTTCAAAAATAAGATAGGTTCAAGAAGGCCCATATAAAAATAATTTTTAACATGTAATTATTTTGTGTGTATAAAAAGTCAAATATTTTCAAAATTAGAAAATATATTACATTTGTTCTTCAAACCAACTAACTCTGTGAGGCAGGCTGAGTAGAAACAACTTGCCTTGTTTAACAGATAAGGAAAATAAGATATAAGTGATTTAAGCAGGACCTAATTGATGGTGAATTTTGGAGAGGGATTAGAAACTTTTCACTAATCAATCAAGTAATCAATTCAATAAACATTTCCTCCATTACTCCTCTTCTCTGTGAGACAGTACCATCCATCTAGTGACTCAACTACAAACCAGAGTCATTCATAAGGCTTCCCTCTCACTACTTCTATAACTAGTCATCAATTCTTAATAATATTACCTCCTTAATAGGCTTAAGGAAGTTCTTTCCTCATTATTCCCATGGCCTGACCTTTATATCAATTCTTCTTCATTTTACCCTCAGGTTGGGACAACTACCTTCTTACCTTGTATCCAATTAATAACCGCGTGCTAAATTGCTTCAGTCATGTCCAACTGTTTGTGACCCTATGGACTGTGGCCCACCAGGCTCCTCTGTCCAAGGAATTCTCCAGGCAAGAATACTGGAGTGGGTTGCCATTTCCTTCTCTAATAATAACCGCAGTTTTATCTAAAACAAATCCACTGTCAAGACGAAATCCAAAGTGCCCCTTTTAACATGTGACTCTGACCCCATTCCTAACATTTTTTAATGTCTCCATATTCTCTCCAGGATGAACTTGATGCTTCTCACTATAGCACTGGGCTTCCCAGGTGGCTCAGTAGTAAAGAATCCACCTCCAATGCAGAAGACATGGGTTCAGTCCCTGGGTGGGGAAGATTCCCCGGAAAAGGAAATGGTAACCCACTCCAGTATTCGTGCCTGGGAAATCCCACGAACAGAGGAGTCTGGCGGGCTACAGTTCATGCAGTTGTGAAAGAGTTGGACATGACTTAGCAACTAAACAATTACAACAAAAACATCATAGCATTACAAAGCCCTCCATAACTTGTCTTCTGCAGATCCACTTCTGACTATTCCACCCACTCAATGCCATACCTCTTCCTGCTGACATCTAGGACACAAACTCTTTTAAAGACTCTCACAGGCCCTGGGAATAATTTCTTTTGGAGATTTACACCTTATCAGACATATTATAGTAAATTGGCATTCCATGTGAAAAGGAGTTAAAGTGACTATAAAAAATGTGAACCATGCTGTAGTTGACTGGTTGAAACAATGCCATGTTATATAAAAATAAATTAAATCATTAATTCATTCAATATTGATTACATGGCTTCTACAGGTCAATCTTTATTTTAGGTACTATAACACTTTAGTGAACAAAACAGGTATGCTTCTACTTTTGCTGAGTCTAGAAAAGTTAAGGAGACTGTGATTAAAATGAAAACACAAATTTGAAACATTATTGTGGAAAATTTGACCCTGAAATTGTGTGCCTTTTTTCATCCCAACTTTTTCAGAGATCCTGGGAAACCATTTTGAGAAACTATACTAGATCATTGACCAATTCTCTTCCTGGTAAAAGAACTAATTTTACACAAAATATGCAGTAATAGCTTACCTTGAATTTTGTTTTAACTTTCTATTTTAAAGGAGCAATACTTTTAAGGTCCAAATAAGTGGAGCCACATAAGGACTTTGATACAATATTAAAGAATCCTGACCTTTAACACGTAAAATTATAATTCGGAATTTCTTTTATTAATTTTATCTACTCTTTGATGTACATAGTTAAAGACTTACAAGTTTGCCCTCTAAGTGTGTTGTGGACTCAGCCGTTGATGTAAACTGTCAATCAGCCTCTCTGCTCCTCTTTTAGAAGGACTGTCTATATCAAATGGCCATGACGTGTAACAGCTGGTAGATAACACGCTGGGATTACTGCATGCTGCTTAAATGAATGACTTGCCCATATTGCACCCAGAGGCTTCCAGTTTTAAGGTGGGAACATTTACTTAAAACTAGGGGGAAATTACTAATAAGTTGATTTTGCTAATGATGAAATTTTTAAAAACTTCCTTTTTCAAAAAGAAGTGCCATCTCTGTGTAAATTAATGTTAATTTTTGTCAATATTAGGCAGGGCTTTTTTTCTTTGCTTATCTCTGTATAATGTATAGATAATATATTTGAAATTTTACTAGGGTGAATCATATAACATATCATAAGAATGCACAAAACAAATGAACAAAATCAAATTTCTAATAGACCTTTTCTTCCTCAGATTGATACTCATTCCTTCACAAAGGAAGTTACTCAGAATGGTCCTGAACAAACCAACAGGGGACGCTATTAAATATTTGCCAGCTGGTGTTTCTAATTTATAATGTAAAAGAACTAAAGTGTAATGTATACACTATTTACAGAAATCTGGACATATGGGGGAAAATATGCAGAAACGTATCTGGCACCTAGGACTTTGTTAGAGAAGTAACGGAAGCTGTGAGAGGCATGCAGGTGGGGCAGAAAGAGAATGTGACCACAGAAAAGCCAAAGCAACTAAAATATACATTCTGTTCAGGGTTGTAAATGTCAAGAATGCACAGCTGAAGAAATTCCTGAGATACCAACTCTTGAAAGATTTGTGGATTTCAGATTGTTGATATTAAATCTAAATATGCTGGAATGAAATCCTTTGTGGATTTTTTTTTTCATTTTGTGCATTTTGGATACACTTTCCTGATCCATGTATATGATATGTGATCCATAAATGTGTATTTATTAAAATACAAGAATCTTCTGTCTCTGAGTCTACTGGTTTGTACAAACGTATTAGCTTTTCTACTCTGAAGAGAAAGGTAAAATCAGTGTTGTTTAAGGCAGCAATGACTTTAATGAGGGTGAGTCATAGCACTCAAGGAGGCAAACCTATTTATTTTTATTACACAACACTTTTAACTGGGACTATTTCAAAAAGGCCAAATGACAGACAGGCACCAAGATTAGATGCATCCTCAGTAGACAGCTGGCATGCCCTGCCAGAAGGAGGATTTAGAGGAGTGTGGCTGGTAAGAAATAGCCAACAATTGGGGGAAGGGGAAGGCAGAGAAAAATAAACTCCCTGAAGAAACTAAAAAAACAGGTCACAGTAATTTCCCTCAGGACTAAAATGTGTGACATGAGCTTTTGCATTAAGTCAGAAATTTCAAGAGCAAGAGGAACTAGGAAAGAACCAGAACCACGGGGAATAATGTTGCTATTGTATTTGGGAGGGCTCAAATAAAAAGTTACTGAGTCCTTTCCAATCTAACTTGCTAAATGGTGTGCCATTTCTCAAAAAGAATTTGCTTCCAGGAAAAGGAAATTAAGCTTGCTTTCCTATTTCAGATTTAATTATAGTAGTGAATTTATTAACTAATCAACTAAATGCACATGGTAAAACAAACAACAAAAAACCACTTTCTTGCACTGCAGCAAAAAGCATATTCCATGACTTATCAGGTGACAATACCTTGTATTGGACACATGATATCACTGAAGCAAAGTCATCATCGACCATATCCAGAAAGTTATAATACTGTTTCTAACTTCTTCTAAAATTGACTGTCCTGTCTATAGTTAGCGTTTCTAAGAATGTCATTCTCCTGCATTTTAATTAAACAATAGTTTAGTGTATAAGTTTGCATTTGGGTTTGGGGATCTTTACTTGAACACACTTTATTTGTTTTCTAGAAGCAATATAAAAATGATTGTCCAAGAAGTTTAAAATAAGCAATCAGCTCCCTGGGAGTAAATGGTGTACTTCTCTGAGATATGTGCATTCCAAAAGAGGCAAGGGTTTCATGCACAAAATGAACACAGGAATCACCAGCATCTTCTTGATCTGAACTACAGAAGCTGCAGGGGAAGCTGCAGTTGCATTTTTATAGCCATGCACCCTTGGAAAGAGATGAAGCTCTGCCAGGAGAGCCTTAGGGATGTGGTGGGGGTGTGGGGGTGGGGAGTGATGCTTCGGTATTGTCAGGAATGGATAAATTGTCTGGAACTCAATAAGTGTTGAAATAATAAAGAGTAAAGAAATTAAAAGACGCTTACTCCTTGGAAGGAAAGTTATGACTAACCTAGATAGTATATTGAAAAGCAGAGACATTACTTTGCCAACAAATGTTTGTCTAGTCAAGGCTATGGTTTTTCCTGTGGTCATGAATGGATGGGAGAGTTGGACTTTGAAGAAGGCTGAATGCCGAAGAATTAATGCTTTTGAACTGTGGTGTTGGAGAAGGCTCTTGAGAGTCCCTTGGACTGCAAGGAGATCCAACCAGTCCATTCTGAAGGAGATCAGCCCTGGGATTTCTTTGGAAGGAATGATGCTAAAGCTGAAACTCCAGTACTTTGGCCACCTCATGCGAAGAGTTGACTCATTGGAAAAGACTCTGATGCTGGGAGGGATTGGGGGCAGGAGGAGAAGGGGACGACAGAGGATGAGATGGCTGGATGGCATCACTGACTTGATGGACGTGAGTCTGAGTGAACTCTGGGAATTGGTGATGGACAGGGAGGCCTGGTGTGCTGCGATTCATGGGGTTGCAAAGAGTCGGACACGACTGAGCAACTGATCTGATCTGAATAAAGAATGACTTTTGATATGGCACTTATAAATAGTTCTGTAGTGTACAAAAAATTGCTACAAATAAAGTTAATTATAGAGTCCTAAAAATGTTTTCTAATATGTTGAAATTTGTATAGTTGTACTGTACTAACAATTAGGATTTAGGGAAAGATGGAGGAAATAAATGGTGAAAATAAAATAAAGTGATCTTTTAAAAAATTAAAGCATAAGAGATGTTTATTATGTCAAGTGACGATTTTCTAATTCAGAACTACTTAGAGAATAATTTCTTTGATATGTATTTTTCTTATATATGTTGTATTTTAATGTATATCTTATATGCTTTTAACAGCAACCAAAATTAATCTTTATAAGTTAAAAATTATATAAAAACAATATAATAATTCTTAAACTGATTTTCTGGTACATGAATGATATGTCATGATTTTATCAAAAGACTAAGATTTTGAGACTATACATCTATTTAATACATAAAACAACAGATTTGTAGCACAGAAGCACATTGATTTAAATTTACAGGGACATTTCCTTAAAAGAAGCAAGCTCATGGTCACTTTGTGTATGGAAATTTTGCTCTTCAGACAATCTCTCAGTAAGTAAAGAGAGAAAAAAAGACAGAACTTAATTATTGTGTATTAAAAACCCTTTAGTTTCCTGACTGAAATGTTGGTGGGGCCCAAAGTAAAGTGAAGAGAGAAGAAGAAAGAGTGAAGAGGAGGACGAGAATAGAGGACTTAAAGACAGCATGGTCTAAGTGATGGAAAATGGCTAAGGACTGTGAAAGAATAGGGTCTGATCCTTAGCTAGAAATCATTTATTATGCAATCCTGAAAAGAATAAACCTTGTCTCTGACTCCAGAGTTTGGTACAGACATTGCCTTTTATAAGACAATTTAAAATATTTTATATACAGTATAGTAAAATGAGCTTCAGATTGACAAATATTTTTGACATGTACTTAATGCTCTTTTGGAAACTTTATTATGAAAAATTGCAATAACATAAAAAGGAGAGATTAATGAAATTATCACCTCATGAAACAATGATCAACTCAGTCAGTTTTGTTTTATGTATACCACCTCATCTTTTGCTGCCCAGCTGGTCCTGGATTATTTTGAACCAAATGCCAAATGTCCTATCATTTTATCCATAAATATATTGGTCCCACAGAGAATTTCCATATCTATAATAACACTGAAGTTTCTTTCATAGGAAGGGGGATAACCACATTTATTGAAGCGTCACAGCAAAGAGTATTTCCAGAATGCTTGAGGCCTGAGGCTTGAGCACACCCAAGGAGTGGACAAGTTGGTTACAGTCAGTCTTGTGCAATATAATTATTCACAGTACTTTTCCATGGTACAACCATATCACTTCAGTTGAAAAGTGACATGTGGACTATTAATTTAACCTATATCTAAATATCAGCATATTGAAAAGAAAGGAGTGTTTGATAAATGAAAAGCCTTGCTTTTAAAGCATTCACTTTGTAACTTGATATGTAGAACAGATTATTTTAAAATTAGTCTTAAGCAAAATAACTATGTGGTGTTAATATCATGACTACTAACTTGACTTTCTTTTGGTTCCAGCCTAATTTAGTGCTATCTGTGGTTATGTAACTATGCTGCCTGAGTGGCCTTAATTGTATTCATTAATAATAGAAGGCAAAATGTTTTTCAGAGTTTTCTCTAGACTGATGCATGCACAGGCACACATACTCTATAGTTGTAATCAGGCATTCCTCTAATCATCATGTGTATGGTGAAGAGAATACAAAATAATCTGAGCTTCAAATTTGCATTTTAAAACAGTGTGTCTTTTTCATTGATACACCTGAAATACATCACTTCTCATCTACCCAATTGTGGTGATTCAAAAAAGCACTACTAGAAAACTTACCTCAAAAAATATGTGAAAGGATAGTTATTGTGTCAACTAACCCAATGTAGGAAGGGGGTGTCTGCTAAGACCAGTGTGTTCTCTTGGCAAAACTCTGTGAGCTTTTGCCCTGCTTCACTGTGTACTCCATTTTGTAATGCCAAACTTGCCTGTTACTCCAGGCTTCCCTTGACTTCCTACTTTTGCATTTCAATCCCCTATGATGAAAAGGATATCTTTTTTTGGTGTTAGTTCTAAAGGTCTTGTAGGTCTTCATAGAATCATTTGACTTCAGCTTCTTCAGCATTAGTGGTTGGGGGATAGACTTGAATTACTGTGATGTTGAATGGTTTGTCTTGGAAATGAACTGGGATCATTCTGTCATTTTTGAGATTGCACTGAAGTACTGCATTTCACACTCTTTTGTTGACTATGAGGACTACTCCATTCCTTCTGAGGTATTCTTGCCCACAGTGGTAGGTATACTGGTCATCTGAATTAAATTTTCCCATTCCCGTCTTTTTAATTCATTGATTCCTATAACGTTAATGTTCACTCTTGCCATCTCCTGTTTGACCACATCCAATTTACTTTGATTCATGGACCTAACATTCTACATCCCAATGAAATATTGTTGTTTACAGTATCACACTTTATTTCACCATCAGACACATCCACAACTAAGCATCATTTCCAATTTAGCCCAGCCTTTTCATTCTTTCTGGAGCTATTTTTCCACTCTTCCCCAGTAGCATATTGGACATCTACCAACCCAGGGGGCTCATCTTCCAGTGTCATCTTTTGGCCTTTTAATACTGTTCTTTTAAGCCAAAGATGGAGAAGCTGTATATAGTCATCAAAAACAAGACCCGGAGCTGATTATTGCTCAGATCTTGAGCTCCTTATTGCAAAATTCATGCTTAAGTTGAAGAACATAGGAAAAACCACTAGGCTATGCAGTTCAGTTCAGTGACTCAGTTGTGTCCAACTCTTTGAGACCCCATGGACTGCAGCATGCCAGGTTTCTCTGGAGGCTAATCAACTCCTAGAGGCTACTCAAACTCATGTCCATCGTGTTGGTGATGCCATCCAACCATCTCATCCTCTGTTGTCCCTTCTCCTCCCGCCTTCAATCTTTCCCAGCATCAGGATCTTTTCCAATGAGTTGATTCTTCGCATTTGGTGGCCAAAGTTTTGGACTTTCAGCTTCAGCATCAGTCCTTCCAATGAATATTCAGGACTGATTTCCTTTAAGATTGACTGGTTGGAACTCCTTGCAGTCCAAGGGACTCTCAAGAGTCTTCTCCAACATGACAGTTCAAAAGCATCAATTCTTTCGTGCTCAGCTTTCTTTACAGTCCAACTCTTACATCCATACATGACTATTGAAAAAACCATAGCTTTGACTATATGGACCTTTGTTGGTAAAGTAATGTCTCTGTTTTTTAATATGCTGTCTAGGTTGGTCATAGCTTTTCTTCTACGGAGAAGCCTTTTTTAATTTCATGGATGCAGTCACCATCTGCAGTGATTTTGGAGCCAAAAAAAATAAAGTCTGTCACTGTTTCCATTGTTTCCCCATCTATTTGCATAAAGTGATGGGACCAGATGCCATGATCTTAGTTTCCTGAATGTTGAGTTTTAAGCCAACTTTTTCACTCTTCTCTTTCACTTTCATCAAAAGGCTCTTTAGTTCTTCTTCACTTTCTGCCATAAGGGTAGTGTCATTTCTCCCAGCAATCTTGATTCCAGTTGTCCTTCTTCCCGCCTGGAATTTTGCAGGATGTACTCTGCATCTAAGTTAAATAAGCAGGGTGACAATATACAGCCTTGATATACTCCTTTCCTGATTTGGTACCAGCCTGTCCATGTCCAGTTCTAACCGTTGTTTCTTGACTTGCATACAGATTTCACAGGAGGCAGGTCAGGTGGTCTGGTATTCCCATCTCTTGAAGAATTTTCCACAGTTTGTTGTGATCCACACAAAGTCTTTGGCATAGTTAATAAAGCAGAAGTAGATGTTTTTCTGGAACTCTCTTGCTTTTTCAATGATCCAATGGGTGTTGGCAATTTGATCTCTGATGCCGCTGCCTTTTCTAAATCCAGCTTAAACATCTGGAAGTTCACGTTTCACGTACTGTTGAAGCCTGGCTTGGAGAATTTTGAGTGTTACTTTGCCAGCGTGTGAGAGAGTGCAATTGTGCTATGCAAGTATGACCTAAATCAAATCTCTTATGATCATACAGCAGAGGTGATGAACAGATTCAAGGGATTAGATCTGGTACACAGAGTGTCTAAAGAACTATGGACAATGGTTTGTAACACTGTACAGGGGGCAGTAACCAAAGTCATTTCCAAGAAAAAGAAATGCAAGAAGGAAAAGTGATTGTCTAAGGAGACTTAACAACTAGCTTAGGAAAGAAGAGACATGAAAGGCAAAAGAGAAAGGGAAATATATTTCCAACTGAATGCAGAGTTCCAGAGAAAAGCAGGAAGAGATAAGAAGGCCTTCTTAAAGGAACAATGCAAATAAGTAGAGAAAACAATACAATGGGAAACACTAGAGATATCTTCAAGAAAATTAGAGATAGCAAGGGAACATTATGCAAAGATGGGCACAATAAAGGACAGAAACGGCCAAGGACCTAACAGAAACAGAGAAGATTAAGAAAAGGTGGCAAGAATACACAGAAGAACTATACAAGAAAGGTCTTAATGACCTGGATAACCATGATGATGTGGTCACTCATCAAGGGTCACCTCCTGGACTGTGAAGTCAAGTGGGACTTAGGAAGCATTAATTATGAACAAGGATAGTGGAGGTAATAGAATTCCAGCTGAGTCATTAAAATCCTAAAAGATGATGCTGTTAAAGTGCTGCAATCAATAAATCAGCGAATGTGGAAAACTCAGCAGAGACCGCAGGACTGGAAAAGTTCAGTTTTCATTCCAATTCCAAAGTAGCTCAATGCCAAAGAATATTCAGACTATCATACAACTGGACTCATTTCACATGCTAGCAAGATAATGTTCAAAATCCTTCAAACTAGGCTTCAGCAGTACGTGAACTGATAACTTTCAGATGTACAACCTAGATTTAGAAAAGGGACAGGAACCAGAGATCAAATTTCCAACATCTGTTGGATCATAGAAAAAGCAAGGAAATTCCAGAAAAATAGCTACTTCTGCTTCATTGACTACACTAAAGCCTTTGATTGTGTGGATCACAAAAAAAACATGGAGGATTCTTAAAAAATGGGAATATCAGACCACTTTACCTGCCTCCTGAGAAATCTGTATGCAGGCCAAAAAGCAACAGTTAGAACTGGGCATAGAACTATGGACTGGTTCAAAATTGGGAAAGGAGTACATCAAGGCTGTATATTGTCACCCTGCTTATTTAACTTAGATGCAGAGTACATTATAGGAAATGTCAGGCTGGATGAATCACAAGCTGGAATCAAGATTGCCAGGAAAAATATCAATAACCTCAGATATGCTGATTATTTCCACTCTAATGGCAAGAAGTAAAGAGAACTAAAAAACCTCTTGATGAGGGTGAAGGAGGAGAGTGAAAAACTGGCTTAAAACTCAACATTCAAAAAACTAAAAGATCATGGCATGTGGTCCCATCACTTCACAGCAAGCAGAAGGGGAAAGAGTGGGAACAGTAACGGATTTTATTTTCTTGGGCTCCAAAATCACTGCAAATGCTGACTGCAGCCATGAAATTAAAAGATTCTTGCTCTTGGAAGAAAAGCTATGATACACCTAGACAGTGTATCAAAAAGTAGAGACATCACTTTGCTGACAAAGGTCCACATAGTCAAAACTACGGTTTTTCCAGTAGTCATATAGGGATGTGAGAACTGGACCATAAAGAAGGCTGCATGCCAGAGAATTGATGCTTTTGAACTGTGGTGCTGGAGAAGACTCTTGAGAGTCCCTTGGGCTCCAAGGAGATCCAACCAGTCCATCCTAAAGGAAATCAGTCCTGAATATTCATTGGAAGGACTGATGCTGAAGCAGAAGCTCCAGTACTTTGACCTCCTGATGTGAAGAGCTGACTCATTGGAAAAGACCCTAATGCTGGGAAAGATTGAAGGCAAGAGGAGAAGTGGGCGACAGAGAATGAGATGGCTGGATGGCATCATCAACTCAATGGACATGGGTTTGAACAAACTGAGGGAGATAGTGAAGGACAGGGAAGCCTGGCCTGCTGAAGTCCATGAGGTTGCAAAGAGTCAGACAGGATTTAGTGATTGAACAACAACAACAACCCAATGTAGGGGCTTCCCCGATGGCTCAGTGGGTAAAAAATCTTCCTGCAGTGCAGGAGACACAGGAGGTGTGGGTTAGATCCCTGGGTCAGGAAGATCCCCTGGAGGAGGAAATGGGAACCCAGTCCAGTATTCTTGCCTGAAAAGTCCCGTGGACAGAGGAGCCCTGCGGGTTAAGGTCCAAAGAGTTAGACATGATTGAGCACACACAGATACAATCCTATGTAACTTCCTCTTTCCCTTTGGTCTATTAACTGAAGGATGTGTTAACTCTTAAAAATAGGTTTTGAAGTATTCCAGTCATAACTGGTTAACGTTGGAGATTTCATACTGTGAAGAGCATGACTCAAATCTTTCTTTTCCCATGTTGATTCTTCTCTGTGTGCTTTTCCTTTTTTCTTTTTAACCTTTTACTCTCTTAGCAATGTTAATGATATGATTCAGAGTTATCAATTATATTTCTTAATTTGTTGAATGCATTTGAGAAATTGGCACGATATACTTTATAGGATCTTTATGAGTATGAAGTAAGTCTGCCTGTGTAAATTTCTTTACATGCTGGATATATAATAGTGGTTCAATAAACACTAGTCCTCTCTCCCCAGCACCCTTTTCTATACTGTATATACACAGCCTCTATAGTATTAAATATATATTTGACTATACTTGAATGAACCATGTATTTGCCTTGATATTCTAAGGAAGAATGGCTTTCCTTGGTAAGGTCATTATATGTCAGATATTGTCCCAGAAACCTGAGCTGCATCTCTTTAACTTTTTCCAATTAAAAAAAAAAAATCTCTTTGGATTGCCAAAATGAACAGGGATATTTACTGGCTCTTAAGAAGTATGAGTTACCAGGTTAATGTAAGAGCTCAAGCATTTCAGAGGACATTTGTCAGGTGGATTAGAAACATCTTTACTAACCAGAAGTTACCATAGTTCTGGCTCTACTAATTAGACACTACTAGGAGTTATAAGGGGAAATTAGCAAGGTAACAATAACAGTAACAGTGAAGTTTGCTTTTCTGATGGATGCAGAAATAAATGTTCCTTCCAAAGCTGTAGGAAGCTCTGGCTGATTCTGCATTACAAAGTCTGCTTGTAAGGAGACACAATACAATGCCCACTACCTACTGTGTCCTCCACAGTCATTCATCAGCTATGAAAATTGGCTCTGGGTTCATATGGAGATTTCCTGAACAATGTCAACAAAAAAAATAATTTTTGATGAAATATATTAAAAAGTGAGACATGTATATTTAACTTCAGAGGATATTTATTTAGAGACAGTGATTAGCACATATTTTTAAATGATGGTGCTAATCACAAATGAATCCCTTCTCATTAAATTAGGTTTTGAAGGACCTTTGCTTGAAATCTTCTAGTTAACCATCAGGCCGTAGTCATCATTTTAGCCATTTCATTGATCACCATGGAATTAAACCCTCAAATTTGTCTAGATCAGTGTAGATTTACATTAT
Organism: Bos taurus; assembly: GCF_002263795.3. NCBI lineage: Eukaryota > Metazoa > Chordata > Mammalia > Artiodactyla > Bovidae > Bos > Bos taurus. Next base: position 54,644,689 of record NC_037331.1, read on the forward strand.
AAACTACAAAAGTTGGTCTACAGGTCCGACAGACATGGCAAAAGATATTAACACTTCAAAACACTGCCAATTTAGTGACCTACTTTTAGGGAAGATTAACCTATAGTGAGGATGTGAAACTAAATTAAATTCCAGTTAAATACAAATATTTTTCTTCACATACTGAGTCATCTGACTCAGACCCCGCAGGGTGCAGTGTTACCTTGCTTGGTGAACTGCATAATTATTTATAGATTTTCTCAACATTAAGCTTACCCCTTATCTAACTTTACACAGGCAGTCTAGTTAGTGACTCTCAGAGAGATACCCTGCTGTATAATATGGTACCACATGGTAGGTCAGGGCCTAGCTGCCCCTTTTTCCATTCTTTGTTGATGGTTTGAAAATATCAGGACAATGACTGCATGCCACATTGGTTTTATAATTCCTAATCTAATGTCTCTACAGGGGTTTCTAATTCCATATAACGTGTATAAAACAAAGAGATAAATGTTACTTATTATTGAGAATGGAAGTTCAAGGCCCTATTGTGAAGCTTTGTACTTATTGATAGAATTCTAAAACTAAGCTATAAAAAAGTCATTTGTTGATGAAGCATTAATGATAAATAACAAGTCTTCAGGAGGCTAAAATACTTAACACTCAAAGACATTTGAAGAATTTTTAAGAATGTGAACTAATGGAATGCAAATTGTATTTCTCATAAAGTGCATTGTTAGTTCTACAGTGAAACTCAGTGTTAACTGAGTGAAAATTTTAAGTTATTAAAAGTAATAATTCTTGTGTATTTTATTAAAGCTACTTTTTTAATTAGAAGATGCATATGGTTGCCTTTAGGCCAACCAAACATGTTTCTCTTGTTTAAGAATAGACTAAGAGAAAAACTTCATAGAAACATACTGCTGAGAACATTTCTTTACTGTTCAATGTAGAAACAATAAGAAAACAGAAGGAAGTGATAATAGTATCATCTAAGGGAAGGCCTCCTGAAGCCAGACAGAATCAGATAAAGCACAGATTACATTGCCCATTCCTTTTGATGGCCATAAAACTACCCTACAGATAGCCTTAGAAAAATTCCTTAGGATAACTGGTATGACCAATAGTCTGAGGGACAGATACCAGAATGCCAATGTACTAATTTGCAGTTAGAATTAGTGCAATCAGGTTGGACTAGATTACTCTAATGGCTTGACTAGCATTTTCTCTCTTGCATAGTCAAGCTACATAAAGAAAGTGAATCATAATCAGAAAGATATTATTTGAGAGTAGAATCTGAACAAAAAGAGTTAATATAAATATGGAATTGTCTCATTCTAACGTGGCATAACACAACATTCTCACAAAGTAAAGGATTTGCCAATAGAACTAGAAAGCAGCAGAGCCCACCAGTTATAATCACCTCCACCCATCTCCACTGGAGGGATAGATCTGTCATATGGACTAGAAATACCTCTCGGCTGAGGGCTGAGTCTTTTTCTACAGAGTGTTTGAGTGGGCATTGCTAACACCTGGCTCTATGACTCTATTTTTATGCTGATCAGTTGCTTTTCTGATAGACATAGTCCTTTTGAATGTGTATGAATGTGTGTGTATATATGTGTGTATATTTGGATTAGAATTAAATCCAAATGCATGGTCTATGAGCCACCCTGTTTCTTTCCAATGATTGGGTATGTGTTCTCCCATCCATTACTTGTTGATTTTACAATTTACTTCTCCATGGACAAGTTCATTTTATTTATTTCCAAGTTCCTTGTGGGACATCTCTGTGCAGGTTCATAAACCTATTAAGAAATGTTATCATATACTTTCTTTCATCAAAAAGTAAATAAATGGCCTTGGCATAACAATTTTGACAACTAATAAAATTGATCTTCTTCAAGTAATGAAGTCTGTTTAGTAGTGCTAAGCAAATTTCTATAATGGCCGCAAAGATTTAGTTAATGAAGAATTCGAATTATCTGTGGCTAACTATCTGTTGAGTGGTTTATAGCATGTGGGCACTACCCATACAAATCCTGTATTAATCATCATATAAGCTGATTTACAGCATAAGGGAAAGGGAATTTGATGTTTGTTCCCAAGTTTAGGTTCCATATTACCACCACTCAAACCTTGTCTTGGTTTGGACACTATGATATAAGCATTATAATATTATGGAAGCAAAAAATATTGAACATTTAAAAGTGGAGTTTTAACCAGTATACACACTATTGTATTTAATTTTCCACAAACTGTGCTCCTTGGATTTTTTTAGAAGTATGAGTGGATAACGCTTAATAAGACTGCATGAGTAATGGCTTGAGTGTAGTGCTTTGAATGATGTTCTGATGGTTGCTTCAAGAGGAGTAACTCTGCTTTCTAAATTCTGTTAAAAGAATCAATTTGGTTTCCAAAAACAGGACTCTAATTTAAATATTTCTTAAGACATTTGTCAGCTTCTTCACTAATAACTGATTCCTTATGGACAATATCAGCACTTTAGATGCTACCTTATTAAAACCACAATGCTGGCTGACAGCAGAGAGATTTCTAGCATCACCTGTGGTATTGTACACAAAATCCTGGACGAGGGGTTAACAGATCTAGATTTTAATCCTGACTAACTGTATGATTTCAAATTATTTAATCCTTGGCTATAAGATTCTGTTGGGTTAGATTGTGTCCCCTTCAAAATTCATATTTTGAAATCCTAAACCCCAGGACCTCAGAATATAACCTTATTGGATATTGAGTTTTTACAGAGGTAATCAAGTTTAAAATGAGGTCTTTAGGGTGGGCCCTAATCTATTATAACTTGTATCCTTATGAGAAAAGGAAACTTGGATACAGACATGCACACAAGGAAAACACTACATGAATATAACAATCATATGTGCTCAAGACAGAAGCCTTGATCAGATTTCTTCCTCCCAACGCTCAGAAAAAACAGATCCTGCTGACAACTGGATTTCAGAAGTCTAGCCTCCCAAACTTGAGATGATAAGTACTGTTGTTTAAGTCACTCAGTTTGCAGTACTCTGTTACAGCAGCCCTAGCAAACTAATACAGTCTCTTAGGCCAAAAGGTGATAATGAAATCCTTCTATAACAGCCCTACAAATCCTTATTTTCATCTCTTCTGTGCTAATACAGTCACTATTTTAACTCTGTGCTTTCCAATCATATTTCTGAAATAAAGACCACATACAAGAAAATTATGGGAACAGAACCCTGGACAGCAGATTTAAGGGAGAGTATGTAAGAAATGGGAAGAAGAAAGAAATGGTAAATTTACATACCTTCTGTGTAAAAACTTGTTAATTAATGTTTAAGTCAAGCAAAATTAATTTGAAGGTTTGTATATTCAAAGTTTTTGTTTTGTTAGGTGTTGCTAAAATTTGTCCAGTCTTCTAGTGGTATGAATATCTGCTCTGTAAAACATTTTTAGAGTTGAAATTGTAGGGTTTTATATATGGGAGCAGATATCTTAAAGAAGGGGCTTTCTATATTTCTAGGAAAGCCTAGTCAGCTTTGCTCAGTGTTGACATAGTACAATGCTTAAACCTTTTCTGCCTCATGCATTATATGAGGCAAATATAGTTTCTTACCTCACAAGACTGTCAGACATTTGAGGTCAAGGAGTGCATCTTAAATATTTTTTAAATTCACTATATATAGTGCAGTAGCACAGGACTTGACACCTAGTATAAAGGAAAACAAAACCAAAGAACAAAGTATACTGAGTTTGAGAATGGTTTAGGTCTTGATTTCTTCTCTTAAAATTTGCATTGGTTTTCCTCCAAAAATATTTTGCTCAAAGTGTGAAACAACATAAATCTATCAATTTATACCATTTTGGTAACAGTATAAATTATAATTTTGAGAAATAAAAGTTGCAATATGGTATTGTCACATACCAGCTAGAATCTCCAAAATTTATTGGAATAATCAATCTATCTTTAAATATAGAAGTCCTTGCCACTAATCGTTTATCAGAATGTCAAGAGGAAGCCCAATTGCCAGTCAACCCCTGCCTTCTGGGCTCGTATTTGAAACCACTGTTTTCTTTCTGCAAAGCAGCCCTAATGGTCACTTTTAGCTGCCATCTGTGGATGACTGCCCACTATGCCCTTTATTATCACCATCAGCCAGGATACTCCAAAATGAATTTTGTACATACCATACCAAACACACTTTGCAAATCCATTCAGCCATTCTCCTGTGACCCAATAACCAATAGAGACAGAAACTTTATTTCAGTAGATAAAGATTATAACCAGAGTTTAAGAAGAGAAATAGATTTTTTCTTCTTTTTTTTTTTCAATGCCATTCTCCCAAATCATCCCACCTTCTCCCTCTCCCACAGAGTCCAAAAGACTGTTCTATACATCTGTGTCTCTTTTGCTGTCTTGCATACAGGGTTATTGTTACCATCTTTCTAAATTCCATATGTATGCGTTAGTATACCGTATTGATGTTTTTCTTTCTGGCTTACTTCACTCTGTATAATAGGCTCCAGTTTCATCCACCTCATTAGAACTGATTCAAATGTATTCTTTTTAATGGCTGAGTAATACTCCATTGTGTATATGTACCACAGCTTTCTTATCCATTCATCTGCTGATGGACATCTAGGTTACTTCCGTGTCCTGGCTGTTATAAACAGTGCTGCAATGAACATTTAGGTACACGTGTCTCCTTCAATTCTGGTTTCCTCGGTGTGTATGCCCAGCAGTGGGATTGCTGGGTCATAAGGCAGTTCTATTTCCAGTTTTTTAAGGAATCTCCACACTGTTCTCCATAGTGGCTGTACTAGTTTGCATTCCCACCAACAGTGTAAGAGGGTTCCCTTTTCTCCACACCCTCTCCAGCATTTATTGCTTGTAGACTTTGGATAGCAGCCATTCTGACTGGTATGAAATGGTACCTCACTGTGGTTTTGATTTGCATTTCTCTGATGACTGATGTTGAGCATCTTTTCATGTGTTTGTTAGCCCTCTGTATGTCTTCTTTGAGCTGCCATCTGTGGATGACTGCCCACTATGGAGATGCCCTTTATCATCACCATCAGCCAGGATACTCCAAAATGAATTTTGTATATATCATACCAAACACACTTTGCAAATCCGTTCAGCCATTCTTCTGTGATCCAATAACCAATAGAGATAGAAACTTTATTTCAATAGATAAAGATTATAACCAGAGTTTACTTAAGAAGAGAAATACCTTTTTTCATAGCCTGTGGAGACCTTTACATTCAGTATTTTGTAACAATGTACTCAGACTTTAAGAGATTCAGTTAATGTGTAATTATAACAAAATTGAAAAGATTACCGGTAACAAAAATGACTTATGGAGTAGGTTAAAGGGTAGGGTTGGGGAAGATGAGAAAGGTGGATGCTATAAATGGAAAAACAAAAACAGCAAGGGTCACAATTCACACAGATCCTCGGTATATTATTTCTTGACTGCTCAAATGAAAATTGAATTATGGGGGATTTATAGTGAAGGAAAAACTCTACAAACTTTAGCAGCCTAATTGGTAGCTTTAAAAAAAAAAAAAAACTGTAAAGGGTTTTAAAACTACAATTCCAAATTCTATGAAAAAGAGCCATTTTAGTGCTTTTAGACCCTATTATTTTAAGTTTTAACATTTTTTCCTGAACTAAGTGTGGAAGATTAAGGTAACGTAATTTGGCTTCTGGGTCAGCCTTGGCATTCTTCACCTTGCCCAGATGTATACGATTACATTTTCTATTATGCGAGCCACGGAGACATATGGTATTTTCATCAAAAAGTGATGAAAGAAAATATCTTTAGGAAAGTTGAAAATATTGCCTAACTTAGGAAACAAGCTTCTGAGACTGGAGATTTTTTTCTGCTTGGCTACCTGGCAGTCTAAGTGTTGTATGTGTGTGCAGAGTGTTGAGGGATGGAGTATAGTTAGAGAACAAGCATGCACATAAATAAACCAAAAAATACATAACCACAAAATTTGGTCAAATTCTAGATTGCTTGTGATTGAGTGATACATGTAGAAATTGGTCAGTTTTATTTCTGAAAAAATTTGGGAAATGGTAAAGATACTTGCTAAAAGGTAAAACTACTTACTCATTCTCTATTATTTCTGGACTTAACTTTTGCTTAACTCAACAACAAAGCATAGGTGCATGCTAAGCCGCGTCAGTTGCGTCCAACTCTTTGAGACCCTGTGGACTGTAGCCAGCCAGGCTCCTCTGTCCATGGGATTCTCCGAGCAAAAATACTGGAGTGGGCTGCCATGCCCTCCTCCAGGGGACCTTCCCGACACCGAGACTGAACCTGCATCTCTTACGTCTCCTGCACTGGCAGGCAGGCTCTTTACCACTAGTGCCACCTTAGTTGCCTGGGAAGCCCCACAGCAAAGCATAGGATTTTGTTAATCAAGACACCTAACTAATTAAATAAATGGGGAACAATATTAAGAATATTTTCACCATACTTTCTTCTTCTTTTTTTTTCTTTTCAGGTCCCTCTACAGCCAGAAGTATTTTTTTTTCCCCCTAGAAGTGAAATGCAACTAAAAGTTGTATCAATGATGTAATGAAATTGTCTGGGACAAAAGATATAATCACATTTAGTGGTAAAATACCTGCCTGCCAATGCAGGAGACATAAGAGACATGGGTTCGATCCCTGGGTTGGGAAGATCCCCTGGAGAAGGGCATGGCAACCCACTCCAGTATTCTTTCCTGGAGAATCTCATGGACAGAAAAGTCTGGCGGGCTACAGTTCATGGGATCGCAAGAATCAGATATGATTGAAGCGACTTAACACGCACTTAGTCTTCTTTGAAAACACTTTTTAAAGAATTGATACTAAACCTGTTCTTTAATGAACAGGCAGTGTTAAGACATTAAATAGGAAATTTATCTTGATGTGAAAGAATGGAAGAAATTCAGGATTTTCGCTTTGAAATCAAGTATTTTCTATTAACCAGCTATCCATTAAGTACAAGAATGTGGCTGGAGAAGTATTTATCTTGGCAGTTATAATTATGCTTTTATGCTATCTACAAACACCAAGCACATTATTTTCACTTATTTATCTAAATAATCTAATTTTAAAAATCTATTTCCATTACTCTATTATTCAGGAACCATTTCTAAGTAGATCATTGGTCTTTCAAATGGAAATACTTTTCTCATGTAAAAACCACTCTGTGCCATTGTTCCTAAAATGATAAAATAATTAGAAACCCAGTCCAATAAAAATATTAGAATGTGCATCAAAGTAGTTACCTCAGATGATGTGTTCTTAATATTTTCCATCTTTTCCTTTAAATAGTTTTTTCTTTCTTAAGAAGCAAAGTGTAGAAAATAAATAACTTTGAGTAGAAAACATAATGTTCCAAGAAATGTAGTAAGGGTCAAAAATCTTTTAGGAAATATGCAGATTTAAATGTAATTACTGAATAATAAAAATGATTATAATAATAGAGAAAATACAGTTCAAGAGTAAATATAAGAAGCATAAGAGAATTTAATAGTAATAAAATTACACTCAAAAAAAATAGTCATTCTCTATGTTCACTATTTGTCTTTAATGTATTGGATTTTAGTGACAGTTCCTTCTTTACTATTTTTGCAATATGCTTTTGCTCTTGCACTCTGAATCTGTATGTTTGAACTAATTTGTTGTTGACAGCAAGTAATGATTATAAGTGTACATAGGTCCTCCCCTCTGGTCTTATTAATATATAGAAACAGTACATCTGTTTTGATATAATCATAATTTGGAAACCAATGGTTCATGATTATGGCTGATTTTTCTATTCAAATACCCTTTTTAAACTTTGATAAAGTCCTTAGTGTCATTCTTTTGAATAACTTCATTAAATGCATAAAATATAAAATAGTGCAAAATATGGAAGTTTAGAAAAATCCACTGTATATATGAAAGTGGTTTGCTTTAAGGACGAATAGTTACAGATTTGATAGTAACATTAAAGGAATAAATTTCAAAGTACAATGACTTTCTCGATATAAAGTGAAATGGGATAGGGAGAAATATTTGCAAATTCCACTTTTTATTTTTTTATTTTTATTTTTTTTTAGAAGAATCAGAGGCACAGTACAAAGAACAAACTTATGACTGCTTTGCCCGCAAGAGACAGAGGGCTTGACAGTTTGGCTTATAGAATTTGCTTTGGGATTTATTTATTTATTTTTTTTTGCCAATTAAATGAAATCAATTTATAAGTGAAAATATGTACCATGAGGTACTTTAGTTATTTTCAGTATTCATCCCACTTGCATAATATCTAAGACAGAACTATGTCATAGCATATTCTTTTTTTTTTTTTTCTGAAAAATTTCACAATATAATGTTGATAGTTTACCATGAAGAAATTAAGAAAAGAGAATAGTTTCTAATGTTTATCCATGTATTGACTGTTCGTAGTGCTCTTTACTCCTTCCTGTATTTCCAAGTTTTGTTTTGATATTATCATCATTCATAAAGGACTTTATCGTTTTTTATAGCTCGTGCATGCTTCCTTAGCTTTCATTTCTCTGAAGGTGTTTTCACCCCCATTTCAAAAGATACTTTCAATGAATATCTATTACAGAATTGACAGCTTTAATTTTTCAGCACTTTATTTTTTTTTTTATTTGATAAATTTAACGCCTTTTATTGCCATACCTCATTTTACTGTGCTTTGCTTTAGTGAACTTTATAGATACATGTTTTCTTTTTTTTTTTCCTTGTTAATTTTCTGTTTAGTTGATCTATCCATAAGTGTGAGTGGGGTATTAAAGTCTCCCACTATTATTGTGTTATTGTTAATTTCTCCTTTCATACTTGTTAGGATTTGTCTTACATACTGCGGTGCTCCCATGTTGGGTGGATATATATTTATAAATGTTATATCTTCTTCTTGGATTGATCCTTTGATCATTATGTAGTGACCTTCTTTGTCTCTTTTCACAGCCTTTGTTTTAAAGTCTAATTTATCTGATACGAGTATTGTGACTCCTGCTTTCTTTTGGTCCCTATTTGCATGAAAAATCTTTTTCCAGCCCTTCACTTTCAGTCTGTATGTGTCCCCTGTTTTGAGGTGGGTCTCTTGTAGACAACATATGTAGGGGTCTTGTTTTTGTATCCATTCAGCCAGTCTTTGTCTTTTGGTTGGGGCATTCAACCCATTTACGTTTAAGGTAATTACTAGTAAGTATGATCCCGTTGCCATTTACTTTATTGTTTTGGGTTTGAGTTTATACACCATTTTTGTGTTTCCTGTCTAGAGAATATCCTTTAGTATTTGTTGGAGAGCTGGTTTGGTGGTGCAGAATTCTCTCAGCTTTTGCTTGTCTGAAAAGCTTTTGATTTCTCCTTCATACTTCAATGACATCCTTGCTGGGTACAATAATCTGGGCTGTCGGTTATTTTCTTTCATCATTTAAGTATGTCTTGCCATTCCCTCCTGGCTTGAAGAGTTTCTATTGAAAGATCAGCTGTTATCCTTATGGGAATTCCCTTGTGTGTTATTTGTTGTTTTTCCCTTGCTGCTTTTAATATTTGTTCTTTGTGTTTGATCTTTGTTAATTTGATTAATATGTGTCTTGGGGTGTTTCTCCTTGGGTTTATCCTGTTTGGGACTCTCTGGGTTTCTTGGACTTGGGTGATTATTTCCTTCCCCATTTGGGGAAGTTTTCAACTATCATCTCCTCAAGTATTTTCTCATGGTCTTTCTTTTTGTCTTCTTCTTCTGGAACCCCTATGATTCGAATGTTGTAGCGTTTAATATTGTCCTGGAGGTCTCTGAGATTGTCCTCATTTCTTTTAATTCGTTTTTCTTTTATCCTCTCTGATTCATTTATTTCTAGCATTCTATCTTCTAATTCACTAATCCTATCTTCTGCCTCTGTTATTCTACTATTTGTTGCCTCCAGAGTGTTTTTAATTTCACTTATTGCATTATTCATTATATATTGACTCTTTTTTATTTCTTCTAGGTCCTTGTTAAACCTTTCTTGCATCTTCTCAATCCTTGTCTCCAGGCTATTTATCTGTGATTCCATTTTAATTTCAAGATTTTGGATCAATTTCACTATCATTATTTGGAATTCTTTATCAGGTAGATTCCCTATCTCTTCCTCTTTTGTTTGATTTGGTGGGCATTTATCCTGTTCCTTTATCTGCTGGGTATTCCTCTGTCTCTTCATCTTGTTTAAATTGCTGAGTTTGGGAGTCCTTTCTGTATTCTGGCAGTTTGTGGAGTTCTCTTTATTGTGGCGTTTCCTCGCTGTGTGTAGGTATTGGAGAGGTGGCTTGTCAAGGTTTCCTGGTTAGGGAAGCTTGTGTCGGTGTTCTGGTGGGTGGAGCTGTATTTCTTCTCTTTGTTCAGTCTTGCTATGGGGAGGGAGGGAGGGATGCTGCAAACAAATGACACTGGCGTGCGCTCGCAGTGCCTCAGCCACACTGGGTCTGCCCCCGCTCACGGCGCGTGTAGCCTCCCTGCCCACACTGCTCGGGCTCTAGGTTGTTCCGCCGGGAACAATCCGAGGCTGGCCCTGGGTTGCATGCACCTCCCAGGTCCAAGCCGCTCAGGTTCAGGCACTCAGGTAGTCCTCAGAGGCGCAGACTCAGTTGGGGCTGCGTTTTGTGCTCTTCCCAGGTCCGAGCAGCTCAGGTGATGAGGTGTTTGGCGAGCGCCAATGCTGCGACTTATCGCCTCCCCGCCACTTGGTTATCTGGGTGTAAAACCGGCGCACCTTCTCAGGCAGATGTTGACCGTCCAGACCCCCAATAAGTTTTAGTTAGCAAAGAAGCCAGTTTTATAGATAATGTCTCTCTGGGGCTGCGATTGCCCGCTTCCGGCTCTGGCTGCCTGTCACCGGAGGGGGAAGGTTTGCAGCCGGCTACCTCTGTTTAGTCCTTTGTTCCGTGTGCGGGCTGGCGGTGTCTTAGGTTAGGGCTGGCTTTTCGCATGGTAGATATCCCACAGTCTGGTTTGCTAGCCCAAATTATTTCGCTCAGATAG